>NC_045560.1:13397500-13490000 GCF_009819795.1 Aythya fuligula | reverse complement strand
TTATGCTAAGAACATTTTGTTTCCTTTGACAATATGTTTAGGACTTCTCCAAAAGTTTTACAGAATTGATTTTTTATTTCTTTATGAAAGCTTTGTCACTGTGACATAATCCAAAACTTCTATACCAGGAAAATCCACATTTTCTTAATCCAATCATTTGCAATATGCAATATGCATAATTGATAGTTTTTCAGCTTGTTTACAGCAATCATAGAATCATAGAATCATTCAGGTTGGAAAAGATCTCTAAGATCATCTAGTCCAATGTCTAACCTAATACTAAAGTCCACCACTAAACCATGCTGCTAAACTCAAAATCATTATATCAGGTTGTTTCGGGATTGAGTTAGGTACTGATGATTTTTTTTTTCAACATTAAAACCATCCCTTTAGAAAACAGTTTGTTAATGGTGTTTGTTTTTTTGTCCATGGGAATTTTCAAGGGAATGAGTTTGGTTGCAGGGATTCCCTCTCTGCACATACAAATTCATGTCCAGTACCAAAACAGTGATTCATTTATTTATTTATTTTAATGGAAGTTAAAATACAGTTTAAAAAAAAAAACACAGACAAGTTTGAATTCTGCTTGTATTATGAATTCTATCTAAGGAAGAAATACTTCAGGATTATTATTATGTATATATGTATATATGCACACGTATTTAATTGGAGATATTTTATCAAGCTAAGAAAACTCTGCTTGATCTTACTTCTGATATTAGAAGTGAACTCATGAAGGAATTGTCCTGCTAGGAGACTGAAAATTCATAAGTCACTGTCCAAGCATTGATGCAGAGGTTGAGGCTGAAATTAAAACTGTTCCTGAAGACAGATTGACATTCAGGGCCAAGTTTATACCATCTCTTACAATTGATGGGAAAATTTAAGTGGATGGGCTCAGCTGGACAACTTGAAAAATTATCTCATATCCTGAGCTCAAATGATTAATAAATATTTGATTCTTTGCAATAAATCACAGCCTTATCAGGCAAAAAAAGTACAATTTCTCTAATCTAAGACTACATCAATAACAAATTTTATATATAAATTGAAGAAAAGGTGAATACAAAAAGATGTAAATGTTAGGCATATCACTGAGTCCTTGAAGTGACAGGATAGAGCCATCTCAGTTGCCATGCCCATAGGATATATTTAAAAAATAAGAATATTACATATCCTGATTCTTCATGCAACATGACACATGCCTTGTCCTAGAGTAAGACTTACGAAGATAACAGGGAAAAAGCTTATGATTATTCAATACAAAATGCATATTCCCATAATCAGATTTTATGCATAAAGTTTAATGATTGTTTTTGTATCAGGAATTTAAATTTAATGAGATTACAGCAATTTTTAAGAAGAATGTGGAGGTACATGGAGACCTTTATTTTTAACTTTACTTATGGTAGTTGATTTTGATTCGCAGTTTCCTATGACTGCCTCTGCCTCTGAATAAATGGGAAAACGATCATTTTAACATGAGGGGGACACAGGATTGAATTCATAACAGAGTCCAGTCCTTCTCTGCAAAGACCTGTAAAGATTCCACTGATTTCATTAGGCTGAATATAATAAAACTCTTTTACAAGTATGCTGCATTTGTAGACCTGAAGCCAACATTATTATCAGAAAACTACTGCTTTATCATCTATACAAGTCCTTTATAAGACATATCTGTACTGTAATCTCTTTGAAAATAAAAATAAAAAATCAGTCTTCTAGAATGAACACTTTTATCAAAAGGAGGAGCCATGTGCCTTAGGGAAAGACAGCAACATTTATGCAGCATGTTGCAACCTCGAAGAAAACACCATTCTGAACAATATCATGGACAGTGAGACAGAATTTCAGTTTTGCTCCTTTGTTCTTGTTCTAGTAGACTAAGTAATCCCCATGCATGCACCCAGGGCTTTCTGCTGATGGTTGGTCATCTGCCTGTATTGTGCCCTGTTTTGTGCAACCACTAAATTTTGCGCCATGCAGAACCAGCAGGACTCAGCTTCATTCTTTGTCCATGCCATGAAGCAGCCCTGAGGTGACTGATGTGAGGTCAAGGAAGTGTCCTCTATGGCACATTGTGTCTGCACATCAACCCAGTGACCCTAGGGGAAACTTTTAAAAGATTTATAATTCAGAGCAATAGCCATAGTCTTACGTGGACCTCCCTTCTTGTTTCTGAATGACTCCCTTTTGCACTTTAGTATTATATCAATCTTTTGCCAAAAATTGCACTCTGATTGTAAATATAAAAAAACATTTCCTTTTATTATTATTACTATTATTTTGGATAACTATTCATATAACTATTACAGCTTAGTCAAGGGAAGAAAAATCAACTCAAGAAAATAAAACTTCATGCAAAGTTATCAGTTTATGTTCTGTATGCATGTGCATATATGTGCATTGTGTCTCCAGAAGAACTTTGGTTTGATCTCTGTCATCTTTGATATTTTGCTGATAGCTGATTATACTGTTTGTTTATTTATTTGTTTTGTTTTGTTTCTTTTAATAAAAATGGTTACATCAGCTGTTAGCAACCTAAATTAATCTTAAAAATTATTCTGATGGTCTGCAGAAGACAACAACATATCCTGGAATCTGAGACCTTTGTTTGGAATTTGAGTTTCGGTTTCAGTAAACCTTTCCAGATTCCTTGCCCCTTACATAACATGGTAAATCCTGTCATTTGTTTTCTGATAGCATCTACTTGTAAGGCTGGAATGAACAGTGCAAACATTCCTGAAATCTATTCTGTTTGTCATAACACTGGGCTTGCAAGAAATAGCAACTGCATACCTGAGAAAGAAAACAGTGCTTTGAATGTTTACAATATATCACTGTAGCCACAAGAAACAGACTATACCAGCTGAGCTGGAGAGAAAATAGGGAAAGCTTTTTTTGTTCATTTTTGTTTTGTTCACTTGTTCATTTTAATAAATCTCAAAGTTCTATAAATTTTGATCTCTTTTTTTCTTTAAGTAAACCTGTCCCAACATCCCCATGACATTCTGTTTTGAACTGTTACTTAAGTTTTCCCTGCTATGTCACTAATGATCATCTAGAAAATCTGATTTACGTGTTGAAACTCCATAACTTCTCTGGAAAATGATGATAGGCAGCAGACAAATATGAGAGCTAGTGGATAAATATCCTGAAAGTACGCAGATATGTTAGTGTAGCAAGGTAGCTCAGGTTAGTTAGCTTGCTTCAGTGTAAAATAGATTTTTTATTTTTCTAGGAATATTTGGCTTTCTGTTGAAAAAAAAAATCAACAAAAACAAACAAAAAGACAAAACAAACAAACAAAAAGGGAACAGAAAAAAAAATCCTGAAAGTGATTCAATTACAAATAGGTTCTTTTCACTAATTGGTCATCTTTCAATTTTCAGATTTTCTTCCCCGGTGACAGCCTTGATGAAAGAAGATATTTCATCAAAGAAAAGTTGTAGATATAAACTTTAGACAGTTTTGTTTGTGACCACAATGTATCCTTCCAAAGAAAAACAAATAAAATTGGCATACATCTAGTTATCACACTAATGAAAAACAGATTTAGTTTGCACATGCTTGTTACATCTGTACCATGGAAGGGACATTAGTAGGGCTAACTGTCAACAATCAGTCATGGAATCATAAAATGATAGAATCATAGAATGATAGAATGGCTTGGCTTGGAAGGGACTTTAAGACCATCTAATTCCAAACCACCTGCCATGGGCAACCTCTTCCAGTGCCTTTGCTCACCCTGTGAGCAAAAAATTTCTTCCAAACATCTAAACTAAACCTCCCCTCTTTTAGTTTAAAATCATTCCTCCTTGTCCTATCAGTATCTGCTAATGTCAAAAGTTGTTCTCCATCTTTTTTATAAGCCTCTTTTAAGTACCAAAAGGCCACAGTAAGGTCTCCCCAGAGCCTTCTTTCCTTCTTTTCTCCAGGCTGAACATCCCCAGCTCCCTCAGCCTTTCTTCAGAGGAGAGGTGCTTCAGCCCTTCGATCATCTTCATGGCCCTCTTCTGCACCCCCTTGAACAGGTCCATGTCCTTCTTGTGCTGAGGGCCTCACACTTGGATGAAGTACTCCTAGTGGGGCCTAAATAGTGCAGAGCAGAGGGGGAATCACGTAATATGACATGGAGCACATGCACTGAACAGGTGTCTTCCTTGTAAATGTACACATCTTATGAGTACACATATGCTGATCTTATCAGAATAATAGGTCAGTTTAACTTACTGATTTGCAGTGAAGAAAGGAAGACCAGAATTAAATTAAAGAAATAATGAAAAGCCACAGAATCCACTTGCTATTGAAGATAAAAAATAAAAAATAAAATGAAGATAAAAAATAAAAAGGTTTTTTTTAGATATGTGAATGGAAAAAGGAGAACTAAAGAATACATAGGGCCGCTCCTTGATAGGGAAGGTCTCCTCACAGACAATGACATAGGCAAAGCAGAGACGCTTAACGCCTTCTTTGCCTCTGTCTTCAATGACGATGATGGGCTTTGGGACCCAGGGTGCCCTGAGCTGGAGGGCCGGGACGGTGGGGATGACAAACTCCCAACCGACCCTGAACGTGTGCGGGATTTGCTACTCCACCTGGATCCCTACAAGTCCATGGGTCCGGATGGGATTCATCCCCGGGTGCTGAAAGAGCTGGCGGACGTCATCGCGGAACCTCTCTCAATTATTTTTCAACGATCCTGGGAATTTGGAGAGGTCCCGGTAGACTGGAAGCTGGCAAATGTTGTGCCGATTTTCAAGAAGGGTCAGAAAGAAGACCCTAGCAATTACAGGCCTGTCAGTCTCACGTCAGTGCCTGGTAAAATCATGGAGAAGTTGGTTCTCGAACTTATTGAGGCGCACCTGGGGGACAAAGCAGTCATTGGTCCCAGCCAGCATGGGTTTGTGAAGGGTAGGTCCTGCCTAACTAACCTGATTTCCTTTTATGATAAGATCACCCGTATGGTGGACCAAGGGAAACCAGCTGATGTGATTTTTTTGGACTTCAGCAAGGCTTTTGACACGGTTTCCCATAGGATCCTACTGGACAAAATGTCCACCATACAGCTAAATAAAAACATCATACGATGGGTGAGCAATTGGCTAACGGGCAGGGCCCAAAGGGTTATGGTAAATGGGGCTGCGTAGGCTGGCAGGCGGTCACCAGTGGGGTCCCTCAAGGCTCCATTTTAGGGCCAGTACTTTTCAATATTTTTATAAACGATCTGGATGTAGGAATAGAAGGTATTTTGAGCAAGTTTGCTGATGACACCAAACTTGGAGGAGCTGTGGACTCAAATGAGGGCGTAAAGGCCTTGCAGAGGGATCTGGACAGGTTGGAGAGCTGGGCGATCACCAACCGCATGAAGTTCAATAAGAGCAAGTGCCGGGTCCTGCACCTGGGACGGGGAAACCCTGGCTGCACGTACAGACTGGGCGATGAGACGCTGGAGAGCAGCCTAGAAGAGAGGGATCTGGGGGTCGTGGTAGACAGCAAGTTGAATATGAGCCAGCAGTGTGCCCTGGCAGCGAGGAGGGCCAACCGTGTCCTGGGGTACATCAAGCACGGCATCGCTAGTAGGTCAAGGGAGGTGATTGTCCCGCTCTACTCTGCGCTGGTGCAGCCTCACCTCGAGTACTGTGTGCAGTTCTGGGCACCACAGTATAAAAAGGACATGAAACTGTTGGAAAGTGTCCAGAGGAGGGCTACAAAGATGGTGAAAGGCCTTGAGGGGAAGACGTACGAAGAACGGCTGAGGTCACTGGGCCTGTTCAGCCTGGAGAAGAGGAGGCTGAGGGGAGACCTCATCACAGTCTACAACTTCCTCGTAAGGGGGTGTCGAGAGGCAGGAGACCTTTTCTCCATTAACACCAGTGACAGGACCCGCGGGAACGGGGTTAAGCTGAGGCAGGGGAAATTTAGGCTTGACATCAGGAGGGGGTTCTTCACAGAGAGGGTGGTTGCACACTGGAACAGGCTCCCCAGGGAAGTGGTCACTGCACCGAGCCTGTCTGAATTTAAGAAGAGATTGGACTGTGCACTTAGTCACATGGTCTGAACTTTTGGGTAAACCTGTGTGGTGTCAAGAGTTGGACTTGATGATCCTTAAGGGTCCCTTCCAACTCAGGATATTCTATGATTCTATGATTCTATAAGTCAACATTTAGAATTCATTTTTTTGCCTCAGCATACATATTACTAAATAAGAGAACACTGACACTAGTGAAGATACACCAGCACACATCTCAGCAAGCTTGAGATGGTTAATGGCTGGGTAAAAATGGAGTGAGAGATGGATGGATTCTTCAGCAAACTATGGATGAATTAATAAGACTAAATTACATTTCTGCTTGTGAGATATCTTTGGACCCCTAGCTGCCGCCTTAATGGGTCGACAATAGTCCAATTTTATTTTAAACTGTTATTACTACTTTATTTTGTACACTGTCATACACAGTTGGTGGGAAAACAACAACAACAACAACAAAAAGTCTGATTTGTCATTTGAAAGTAGATAACCTCACTATTTAGTGAAATCTTATTCATTATTTTTTTAATTAAAAAAAAAAAAGTAATTAAAACAAAACAGCAAGAACAAGAACAAAAATCTTTAGAGACAACCTGCTTCAGTGCCCTGTCACCCTTATTGTAAAAAAATGTTTCCTCATTCAGCCGGAACTTCCTGAGTTTCAGTTTGTACCTGTTGCCTCTTGTCCTGTTGCTGAGCACCACTGAAGAGAGTCTGGCCCCATCTTCTTGACACCTTCCCTTCAGATATTTGTATAAATTGATAAGATCCCCCTCTCAGTCTTCTCTTCTCCAAGCTAAACAAGCCCAGCTCTCTCAGTCTCTTCTCCTACAAGAGATGTTCCCATCCCCTAATCATCTTAGTTGCCCTCTGCTGGACTTGCTCCAGGAACATGTCCCCCTTATACCAGGGAGCCCAGAACTGAACACAATACTCCAGGTGAGGCCTCACTAGGGCTGAGTAGACAGGCAGGATCACCTCCCTTGCCCTGCTGACAACAGTCTTCCTATCCCAGTCTTCCTATCCATTATCCCAGGATACCATTGGCATTCTTGGCCACAAGGGCACAGTGCTGGCTTATAGTCAATTTCATGTCCACCAGGACTCCCAGGTACCTTCTCAGTAGGGCTGCTTTGCAGCAGGTCAGCTCCCAGCCTGTACTGGTGCATGGGGTTATTCCTCCCTAGGTGAAGGATCCTGCACTTGCCTTTGTTGAAAAATTGTGAGGTTCCTCACCACCTGTAGTGGGTTTACGTGGCAAGGTTTTGGTAGCAGGGGGCTATAGGGGTGGTTTCTGTGAGAAAGATCTAGAAGCTGCCCCATGTTTGGGAAGGGCTCCATTGTTTTCCAGAGCTGAGCCAATAAGCGATGTTGTTTGTGTCTCTGTGAGAGCATATTTAAGACAGGGAAAAAACGCTGCACCACACAGCAGCCGGGAGAGTGAAGGGCTTCCCAAGCTGGTACGCCCCTCAGACTATTATCCTCTTTTGATAGTCCAAGTGGGCAGTGATAACATTGAAGAGAGAAGCCTGAAGGCTATCAAAAGAGACTTTAGGGGACTGGGTCGGTTAGTGGATGGAGCAGGAGTGCAGGTGGTGTTTTCATCCATCCCTACGGTGGCAGGGAGGGGTACAGAGAGGACACGGAAAGCCCACCTGTTAAACACGTGGCTCCGGGGCTGGTGCCAATGCAGAAATCTTGGGTTTTTCAACCATGGGGCACTTTACTCAGCACCTGGCCTGATGGCCACAGATGGGTCCCTATCTTTCAAGGGGAAAAAGGATCCTGGGCCAGGAGCTGGCAGGGCTCATTGAGAGGGCTTTAAACTAGGTAGGAAGGGGGATGGGGCTGAAGCTAGGATTGTTGGGGCTGTGCCACGGGGAACAATGGCAAGGCCGGAGGATAAGGCAATGGCCCAGCTGAAGTGCATCTACACCAATGCAGGCAGCATGGGTAACAAACAGGAGGAGCTGGAAGCCATCGTGCAGCAGGCAGGCTACGACTTGGTTGCCATCACGGAGACGTGGTGGGACCAGTCTCATGACTGGAGTACTGCAATGCCTGGCTATAAGCTCTTCAGAAGGGACAGGCAGCACAGAAGGGGTGGTGGTGTGTCTCTCTATATTAGAGAGTCTTTTGAGGTTGTAGAACTCGAGGCTGGGAATGACAAGGTCGAGTCCCTTTGGGTTAGGATCGGCAGGGACAACTAGGCTAGTGTCCTGGTCGGGGTCTGCTATAGACCGCCAAACCAGGATGAGGAGACGGATGAGGAATTCTACAGGCAGCTGACAGAAGTTGCAAAATCGTCAGCTCTTGTACTCGTGGGGGACTTCAACTTCCCTGACATATCCTGGAAGCACAACACAGCCCTGAGAAAGCAGTCTAGGAGGTTTCTGGAAAGCATGGAAGATAGCTTCCTGACGCAGCTGGTTAGTGAACCTACCAGGGGTGGTGCCCCGCTAGACCTTCTCTTCACAAACAGAGAAGGACTGGTGGAGGATGTGATTGTCGGGAGCTGCCTTGGGCAGAGTGACCACGAAATGGTGGAGTTCTCTATTCTTGGCGAGGCCAGGAAGGGGACCAGTAAAACTGCTGTATTGGACTTTCGGAGGGCTGACTTTGAGCTGCTCAGGACACTAGTTGGTAGAGTCCCTTGGGAGGCGGTTCTGAAGGGCAGAGTCCAGGAAGGCTGGGGGCTCTTCAAGAGGGAAATCTTAATGGCGCAGGAACGGTCTGTCCCCACGTGCCCAAAGACGAGCTGGCGGGGAAGAAGACCAGCCTGGCTCAACAGAGAATTGTGGCTTGAGCTTAGGAGAAAAAAGAGGGTTTATAATCTTTGGAAAAGTGGGCAGGCCACTTTTGTGGAGTCCCCCAGGGCTCGGTGCTGGGGCTGGTCCTCTTTAATATCTTCATCGATGATCTGGACGAGGGCATTGAGTGCACCCTCAGTAAGTTTGCAGATGACACCAAGTTAGGTGCGTGTGTCGATCTGCTCGAGGGTAGGAAAGCTCTGCAGGAGGATCTGGATAGGCTGCACCGATGGGCTGAGGTCAACTGTATGAAGTTCAACAAGGCCAAGTGCCGGGTCCTGCACCTGGTGTGCAATAACCCCAAGCAGAGCTACAGGCTGGGAGATGAGTGGTTAGAGAGCTGCCAGGCAGAGAAGGACCTGGGAGTGATGGTGGATAGTCAGCTGAATATGAGCCAGCAGTGTGCTCAGGTGGCCAAGAAGGCCAACGGCATCCTGGCTTGTATCAGGAACAGTGTGACCAGCAGGGCTAGGGAGGTGATCGTCCCCCTGTACTCGTCTCTGGTGAGGCCGCACCTCGAGAACTGTGTTCAGTTTTGGGCCCCTCGCTACAAAAAGGACATCGAGGTACTTGAGCGAGTCCAGAGAAGGGCGACAAAGCTCGTGAGGGGCCTGGAGAACAAGTCCTATGAGGAGTGGCTGAGGGAGCTGGGCTTGTTCAGCCTGGAGAAGAGGAGGCTCAGGGGCGACCTTATTGCTCTCTATAGGTACCTCAAGGGAGGCTGTAGCGAGGTGGGGGTTGGCCTGTTCTCCCACGTGCCTGGTGACAGGACAAGGGGGAATGGGCTTAAATTGAGCCAGGGGAGTTTTAGGTTAGATGTTAGGAAGAACTTCTTTACTGAAAGGGTTGTGAGGCATTGGAACAGGCTGCCCAGGGAAGTTGGTGGAGTCACCATCCCTGGAAGTCTTCAAAAGACGTTTAGATGTAGAGCTTAGGGATATGGTTTAGTGGGGACTGTTAGTGTTAGGTCAGAGGTTGGACTCGAAGATCTTGAGGTCTCTTCCAACCTAGAAATTCTGTGATTCTGTGATTCTGGGAGTGAGAAAACAGCCTTGCAGGTGCCAAGGTCAGTGTAGAAGGAGGGGGAGAGGTGCTCCAGGTGCCGGAGCAGAAGTCCCCTGCAGCCTGTGGTGAGGACCATGGTGAAGCAGGATGTCCCCCTGCAGCCCATGGCGTGCCACGGTGAAGCAGGGTTCCATGCTGCAGCCCGTGGATGAGACCATGGTGGAGCAGGCGGCCCTGCACTGACGGAGGCTGCCGCATGTGGAAGACCCCTGCCGGAGCAGATTCCGGGCCGGACCTGTGGCCCATGGCGAGGAGCCCACGCAGGAGCAGGTGACCTGGCAGGAGTTGCTGCCCGTAGGGGAGCCAGGTTGGAGCAGTTTTCTCCTGAGGGATGGACCCCATGGTACGGACCCATATCTGGAGCAGTTCTGGAAGAGCTGCTGCCTGTGGGAAGCCCACGCTGGATCAGTTCATCAAGGACTGCATCCCGTGGGTGGGACCCCACGGCACAGGGGATGAGAGTGACCGAGAAGGAGCGGCAGAGAAGTGCTGTAGACTGACCATAACCCCCATTCCCCCGTTCCCCTGCTCCGCTCGGGGGGAGGAGGTGGAAGAGGGTGGATGGGGGGGGGAAGGTGCTTTTGGTTTTGTTTTTTTCCTTTGTTTTCTCACTTCTCTCGCTTGTTAGTAATAGGCAATAAATCTTACTATCTCCTTATGCCGAGTCTGTTTTGCCCGTTACAATAATTACTGAGTGATTTTCTCATCCTTGTCTCAACCCTTGAGCCCTTTTCACATATTTTCTCCCCATTCCTCTTTGAGGAGGGGTAGTGAGAGAGCGGCTGTGGTGGAGCTCGGCTGCCCACTCGAGCGGAACCACGACACCACCCAATGCTCCAGCCTGCCCACCTGTAAAAGCCAGCACGGCCTTCTGGTGTATCAGTGACTTCTCCCAGTTTTGTGTCATCAGCAAACTTCCTGAGGGTGTAGTCTATTCCATCACCTAGGTCACTGATGAATAAATTGAACAGCACTGGACCCTGTATTGACTCCTGTGGGACACCACTATATACAGGCCTCCAACTACACTCAGCATCACAGATCACAGCTCTCTGAGCTCTGCCATCCATCCAGTTCTTAATCCACTTCACTGTCTAGTCATCTAACCCACAGTTGCTGATCTGGCCTATGTTATGTCTCCCATGTTATGGGAGACAGTGTTGAAAGCCTTGTTGAAATCCAGGTTAGACAACACAGGATTCCACTGTTTGATGCTTCACTTGTTTACTGTGGTGGGGTTTCATGTTTTGGTAACACTGGTAAGTTATTCAGAGCACACAGGAATATTACTAATCTTGAGGCTTGCTAAAGAAGACCTTTTATTTAATTTTTATGGTAGATAGATAGCTATTTTTTTTGGTCTGTGTTTTTTGTTTATTTGTTTGTTTCGTTTGTTTGTTTGTTTTACATTTGATTCCAAGAGTAGATGAAAGGCATCATAATTCTAATTGGTGTAAACTAGGACAGAATTAGTCCCCAAAGGTTTATGAGGCTTATTATGGAAACAGAAAGTATCTGAAGTGTAATTCCTTACAACAGGATAAAATTATACATACATGATGTGTGATGACAGTTTTGTATCAATTGCAAAACCATCCTAAGGTGTACTTTAGCACCTGCTAAGTCATTTTATTAATTACTGCACCAATTAGAAAATATTTCAGGAGATTTTTTTCCATGGGCCATGAAATAAATAAGCAAAAACTAACCAGATAAAGCTATAATATAAGTACATAGGAAAAGAGATAAAAATTGGTAAAGTGACAGAAACAGAAATAAAACAGAACTGAAATCATTGCACCCTTATTGTTATCGCTGTTATTATTTTCAAGTTTATCATAAAATGAGAGTTTTATATAATAATTATTATTATGATTTTATGCTGCTAACATCAAGTTGATTGTACACTCTCTTCACAATTGATGGCAGGAAATATTGAAGAGGACACTCTTGAAAGTAAACTCTGACTGACTTCAGGAAGGACAAAATTAAGCTATTTCACCAAGTAGCTAGAAATAAAGGAAATACAGAAGACTACACAAGATATATGGTGGAGTAATAGTTGACCAGGCTGCTTTCCAATATGTGTCTGGTAAAGAAACAGTGATAGGAAAAGTAACTCTCCAGGAGACAGCTGAGCTAAGGGGCCCAGGAGCACAAATATATATCTTCTAACATGACTCTACAGACATTTAGGAAGCCCTACCATATGACCCATAAATTAAAGAAAAGCTACATTAGAGTAATAAATAACAAGAGTGAAAAAGGACACATTTGAGGCAAATAAATATACATTTTGCCACAGAAAAGAGGATGTTCTGTCCAAGGACACCTTCCAGCTACAAGGAGGTAGCAGAGCTGAGACCCCAGCATCAGGCAGTCCCAAAAACTGGGACTTGTGTCCCTCTTCAGCAGTCACTGACATATCCTTCTGGATGATTAGTGTTTTGATG
The DNA here is from genome assembly GCF_009819795.1 of Aythya fuligula. Taxonomy (NCBI): domain Eukaryota; kingdom Metazoa; phylum Chordata; class Aves; order Anseriformes; family Anatidae; genus Aythya; species Aythya fuligula. Next base: position 13,477,641 of record NC_045560.1, on the reverse strand, counting down.
CACTTTCACTCTCCCTATCAGCCTGTTGTGTCTCAACCACTGTTATTCCTCTTTCCTCCATTTCTCATCCACAAATAAGACAGTAGATATCAAGAGATTCACACCCCTTCTAATGTCTAATGCAAGCATGAAGCTGAGACTGTTACATGGACATGTAATGGTTAAAGAGTACTGAGGAGATAATACAACTTACTGTCCAACCTCAAACTGCTTTCAGGAGTGATCCCTTTTGGCCATACTAATGCTTTATATCTGAAAATCCCGTCCACTTTGCGTCTCCAGTCCAGTCTGACTCTCTTTGAAGTTTTTGACTGCTTTTTAACTCTAACTCACCTCCCAAATAAGATAAGAGTATTCAATTGTTTTTCCTCTTGGAAGCTTGTGATTCTTTCCAAGAAATGTTTTCCATCTTTCTGGATATGGTGACTCCTCACCGTGACACAGCACATAGTCCTGCTCTTAATGATGCCTGCCAAGCATACAGGTCTGGGCAGCAGGAAGATTCAAAGGAAAGGAATGAGTTCACTTGAGAATTTAAAAGACCCTACACATTCCTATTATTTGCAATTGCTAAGAATGGCCATGACTGAAACTTTTGTGACCATGAGACTATTATAATCTTTTAAAGATTGACATGAAAAAACCAAGATCAGTGAAAATTAATTGGTGCTCTTATCAGCTTTGTGTTTTAAAGTTCTGGGCCACATCATATCACCAGATTGATATATATTTTGATCATTCCTGTTATCAGACTATCTAAAAATATTTTGACGGTCTCTGTAAATAGTAAAGAGAGTTGAACTGATTGTAGGCAAGGTAAATTTAGTTTTCAGCATTCCTCTTCTGGAAAGGAGGATTAAACAATTAATTCCTTTGTTTTTGAAATGACATTTTCTCCACTTTAATTCCCTTCCCTTTCCAGCCTTTTTACTTTTAACTTCTTGTATTGATAAAATTTTATCTATTTCACTGGAAGTCCTCTTTTTAACCTTCACTGGGTTAAAAGCTTTCCTTTCTTCTTGGATTAGAGCATAATTTTGCTTTACAGTGGTCTTACTTTGCTGCTAAACTTTGAATCAGAATTGTTTTCATATGTCATAATTCAGTCTGCCAAGATGACTGCCATTTTTTTTCCTGGTTTTGACATTATTTTTGTACACAGTTTAGTCATTTTCTTTTCACATTTTTAACCAGCATTGAAGAGGTACACACTGGTGTACACAATATTTAATGGGCTTTGGTTTGATAAACTAACCTTTCTTTACCTTGCTTTTAAATATTATTCTTTTGTACAGTACAGGCAAAAGAAAATGCCTGACAAATAAGATCTTCATTGCCCAATGCACTATTTCAGTATGCCCATTTCCTAAAAAGTAAATTATCAGATATGACTGTTATTGAAGCACTCTGATTTAGTTCAATGGAAAACTAACAAATGTTTCAGTACAACTGTTATAAGATGCATTAAAAGGTAGATGAATTTTTAGGTTTTCCGTTCCCTTTATGAGGGAAAGTTCAAGCTGGATGTTAGGAAAAGGTTCTTTACTAGGATGGTGGTTGGGTACTGGAACAGTACTGGAACAACTATACAGGAACAAACATATAAATGTACTGGAACAGGCCCCTCAGGGAAGTGGTCTAGGCATCAACCATGCTAGAGTTCAAGAAAACTCTGGACAATGCTCTCAGACATAGGATTTAATTTTTAGGTAGTCTTGAGTGGAGCCTGGATGTCCTGTTGTCCTGTTGGACTCAATGATCTGTAGGGTCACTCCAGCTCAGAATATTCTATGATTCTATGTTTTCTGTTGAAATAAAAAAATATAGAGCATGTTTCCCAACTACATAAACTATCATAAGTATTTTTGCAAGATAAAGAGCAAGCTAATATTTTTTCTTATATTCTTTACATTCTTTGCACTCACTTATTTGATGTATTTGATGACCTTTTCTATTGTACTTCTTCACTCTTCAGGTTAGAAAGGAAAAATGTTGTTGTTGTTATTTTATATATATTTAAGTAATCTGTACTACTGGAGGAGATTGTGCTAACAAGTTTCATACACTGATCTCAATAACTTTGATAAGAATCTAGTATAAATCCATTCATTCAGGATCTATTCATCCTTATTCTTCTCTTTTCAATAACAGAAATATCTATTACTTACAAAATAGGTTTTAGAAAACAAATAAAGTAAACCAAAATCCTAACCTTTTGCCTGAGAAAGACATATGCTTCTCTGTAACAACAAGGCAAATCAAATATATGTGATAAAATTCCTGCCAAAACTCATGCTTTATGTTGATTACTGATGTACATAACACCATTTTTCAGAAGTAGTGTTTCTCCTGTATTGCAGAAATGCAAAAAGCTGTGGTTCTTGAAAGATATACACCAACAAATGTTTATATTTATTCTTATCTGCAACATTGTTCATATTTGCTTAACAACAAAAGAAGCAAGGTTCTGCAGACTTCATGATGATGAGTTATTACTTCTATGACTGTGCAGTTAGCACCATGATGCTACTAGAAGAGATATTAGTGCCATATGGGCTGCAAGTTGCTGGAGACACCTAGTTTGCTGTCTCTTCATGAAGAACAGTTAAAGCAGTCATTCTGGTTTAAATGCTAAACTAAAGTCTGTATAGATAAGAAGTTGATTTCTTTTGTTTATAAGCTCATTTATTTTATTAAAGAAAATTATGAGATTAGTTTGTAAATATAATTCTTATTAAACCAAGGTTTTCGTTTATTCAAATTTTACTGCATATTGTTGACATTTCTGTTTTATCTCCATTGTGGTATGGAGTCAGTTGAAAATTTGCCTTTTCTGCTACAGGTAAAAGACGGAACACTTCTTTAGTCTCCTAAAAGGTATTTTGAGTTAGAGAGAGAGATTGGCATGAAGAATTAAAATGAGGATGTTCCAAGACTAACATCAATATTATTATTTATTGAAAGATCAAATCTCTATTTTTCTTAACTGGTCAAATACCTTTTTACTTATTTATTTATTTTTTTTACATGTGAAAATTTTATAGAGATAGAGGGAAAAGGCAAGCGATGTTAGCAGTGATAATAAATTCAAGAAGAATAATGGGAAATGAAATTTGCAATACCTGAAATAGAAGAGCGTAAGCTTTAAACTTAAAGGAATACATTTTGAATCATCGCAGAATTTTGCAATCACAAACATACCCAGATGTAATGATGATAGCAAATACAATAAACAGATGGATCTGTTAATCAGTAATGTCATAAGCTTTGAAGTAATACACTGCAGGACGATTGCCTTTCTTTGGATTTCCTTCTATTGAAGAATGACCTTGAAGAGGGGCAAACCAAACGTGCTGGATTCCCCTGCAAGTCAGTTCAGCTTTCATACACGGTACAATAGTTCTGCATGCAGTGCCTGCCTCTCCCAGTTCTGTGACCTTAGCCTTCTCTGCCGAAGGAGTGTGCACCAAAGTACAACACAATGTGCTTTCTTGAAGTTATTACAGTCAACAGAGACCTTAGTACTTTTGGAAACAGGAGAATGTTTCCCTTTGATCAGCTAAAGGCTTCACATGCTGTCTTGTGTGGACCATCTGTATGGGGATGCAGTTAATTTGAAGTAAAGAAATGAGACTTCAAGGAACTAGAGCTAAAAATGATCTAGGTATTTTACCCTCAGTTCTTAATTATCTGCCCATATGGATTTAATTTATGATAATTAAATAAACTTTAAAAGATTTCAGCATATCTGTCTTAAAATTAGACTAATGTTAGTCAATTTTCCTCTGTTTAGAAACAATGCTACCTGCAATATACTATTTACAGTATGCCTTGAAGTTACTATTGTGTAAAACATAATTAAAGTGTTTCTAAAATACATGGTACAGTCCAGGTCAGGTAAATACATAATCAGGGAGTTATTAATGGAGTTGCAATTAATTAATATGCCTTCATCTGAGCCATTAAAACTGATTAATGTTATGGCACACAAAGAGAATTTGTAGCTAACAAATCAATGACCCAGTAGACTGTATTGTCTCCTTTGGAACCATTACACTGTACCATATCAAAGACTCATTAGAGATTTTTTAATTTACTGATCATCAGCCCCAGTAGTCATTAGATGGCCTAGTTGATGATGCATGTGCATAGAAGAAATGTAAGATAGTACTCCATCAAGGGATAGATCTCCTCCCAATTACACTGCTGTAAATCAAGTGTAACTCCATTGGAATCAATGAATGTACATAGTTTAGGGAGGAAAAAGAAAAAAAAATGGGAAAAAAAAAAAAAAAGAGAAATCCAGTCCAAGAGGAAAGTCAAATCTATCGAGATTTTAAAAACCTCATTTATTATGCTTACTCAATAACTCATTTCTAATGTACTAACTAGAAAGTTTTTTAACCACTCATAACTCAAAAAAGGAAAGGAAAACCACTCATAACTCAAAAATATAGATATAGATGATAGATACAGATAGATATAGATATAGATGATATAGATATAGAGGCAGGGAAGGGCAATAAATTATGTATTTCGTTCCTTCTATGTTTGGATTTCATCTGAGGTTTAGCTTGGGTTATGAATTTTGAGTCTGTGATTGAAGCATCCCTGAGATGCATTTAACTTGAGATTGCTGATACATATTCCAAGACTTTGCTCTTTCTAGGCATATATTTTGTCTGGAAATTAATTAGCTATTTGTCATTAAGGATAGCTCTTTCTCTGTTTTTCATTAACTTCACTGGAGCTATACCTGAGAGAATTTTGTCATAAGTGGTTTCATATAGGATTAATGTTCACAACTGCAGTTACTAAGAACACTTTGAGGAAAATGCAGAGAAAATATTGCAGTCTTACAAAGGCTGAAGCCAAGTCAGCCTTTGCCTGTTTAAATTCACAAACTTAGACTTACTTTGAGAGGTTGCTTGCCTTGAGAGCTTTATCATCCCTAGAGTGCAGAAAGCTATGGATATATGATTTGCTGGTAGTCATTTTCTTTTATTTGTAGATTTTGTTAAACTGCAATTCTTTTCATGTTGCTTAAGATGTATGGACTGGATTATTTTTATTTTTTTTTTCTTGCCCATTTTGAAGCAAGGTTTATTATCTAACGGTCTTGCTCAGAAATGTAGATAACAGTTCATTTCATTTACTTTTGATGTGTTGCAGATGATGTGTATATTCTATTTTACACATTTGTTCTTACAATAGAGAGTTTAAATCATTGCTAAGAAGCATGGCATTTACTACATAGTGTACACCTATTATTACCCACCTCAGAGTTTCTGTGGGTTTTACAAGAACTTTGATTGATATAGAACAAAGGTATCAAAAAAACCAGTTTAAATTACAGAATCACAGAATCACAGAATTTCTAGGTTGGAAGAGACCTCAAGATCATCGAGTCCAACCTCTGACCTAACACTAACAGTCCCCACTAAACCATATCCCTAAGCTCTACATCTAAACGTCTTTTGAAGACTTCCAGGGATGGTGACTCCACCAACTTCCCTGGGCAGCCTGTTCCAATGCCTCACAACCCTTTCAGTAAAGAAGTTCTTCCTAACATCTAACCTAAAACTCCCCTGGCTCAATTTAAGCCCATTCCCCCTTGTCCTGTCACCAGGCACGTGGGAGAACAGGCCAACCCCCACCTCGCTACAGCCTCCCTTGAGGTACCTATAGAGAGCAATAAGGTCGCCCCTGAGCCTCCTCTTCTCCAGGCTGAACAAGCCCAGCTCCCTCAGCCACTCCTCATAGGACTTGTTCTCCAGGCCCCTCACGAGCTTTGTCGCCCTTCTCTGGACTCGCTCAAGTACCTCGATGTCCTTTTTGTAGCGAGGGGCCCAAAACTGAACACAGTTCTCGAGGTGCGGCCTCACCAGAGACGAGTACAGGGGGACGATCACCTCCCTAGCCCTGCTGGTCACACTGTTCCTGATACAAGCCAGGATGCTGTTGGCTTTCTTGGCCACCTGAGCACACTGCTGGCTCATATTCAGCTGACTATCCACCATCACTCCCAGGTCCTTCTCTGCCTGGCAGCTCTCTAACCACTCATCTCCCAGCCTGTAGCTCTGCTTGGGGTTATTGCACACCAGGTGCAGGACCCGGCACTTGGCCTTGTTGAACTTCATACAGTTGACCTCAGCCCATCGGTGCAGCCTATCCAGATCCTCCTGCAGAGCTTTCCTACCCTCGAGCAGATCGACACACGCACCTAACTTGGTGTCATCAGCAAACTTACTGAGGGTGCACTCAATGCCCTCGTCCAGATCATCGATGAAGATATTAAAGAGGACTGGCTCCAGCACCGAGCTCTGGGGAACACCACTAGTAACCAGCCTCCAACTGGATTTGACTCCATTTACCACGACTCTTTGGGCCCGGCTGTCCAGCCAGTTTCTAACCCAACGAAGCGTGCGCCAGTCCAAGCCAAGAGCAGCCAGTTTCTTGAGGAGAATGAGGGGAAAGGGTGTCAAAAGCCTTGCTGAAGTCAAGGTAGACCACATCCACAGCTTTTCCCTCATCCACACAGCGCGTCACTTTGTCATAGAAAGAGATCAGGTTCATCAAGCAGGACCTGCCTTTCATAAACCCATGCTGACTGGGCCTGATCGCCTGCTTGCCCTGCAAATGCCGCGTGATGACTTCTCAAGATAATCTGCTCCATGAGCTTCCCTGGCACTGAGGTCAAACTGACAGACCTATAGTTCCCCAGGTCTGCCCTCTGGCCCTTCTTGTAGATGGGCATCACATTTGCTAGCCGCCAGTCAACTGGGACCTCCCCTGATAGCCACGACTGTTGATAAATGATGGTTAGTGGCTTGGCCAGCTCCTCTGCCAATTAGAAAAAGTAAGTCTACCTTCTGAGATAGCACAAAGTTAAAAGGAAGCAGGACCTCCACCATTTTTCCCTTTCTTGTGTTAAACAGAGAGTGACATGGGACTAGTTATATTAAGGGATATTCCCTAAATCATAAACTAGTGAGAATTTTTTTATGCAAATACTATGTAAATATGTATTTCAGAACACATAGAACTCAATTTTTTTGAGAATCGGTTTTCTATTGATGCTGAAATATTGTTCTGGCAATTCTATTGTTATGGAAGGATAATGCTTAAAATTGCTCTCTCTGATAAAAAGGGAAATAGACCATGTCAAATGACAGCTCAGTTGCAGTGCTCCAATGTCATATGATGCAGAAGGGACAATTCTGCTGCAGTTATTGCAAATGCAATGGATGGTTATTTATTAAACCTTTTGCGCAGTAAACCTCTGAATAGCAGGAAAATGAAGGAGAAGGAGAAGGAGAAGGAGAAGGAGAAGGAGAAGGAGAAGGAGAAGGAGAAGGAGAAGGAGAAGGAGAAGGAGAAGGAGAAGGAGAAGGAGAAGGAGAAGAATAATAGTCTGGTGCAGAAATATTCCAGTCAGATTTGTTTCTCCTACACACAATTTTTTCAGATACAGTCTGTCATCAAAAGCCTTAGTAGAACTGTTACCATCTTTCTCCACTCAAATTCTGCCTTCCAGTTCCCACTGCATTACTTTTCCTCAACTACTGCCAAATTAGAAATTATTTCAACACAAATTTTAATGAAATCAGGTACACTACAAAGCAAGAAAACGCTTAACTTTTGCTCTGCTCATGATGGATTTTTAACAGTTATTGGGGTGATATCAATGAAGTGACTTGACCCTAGAATCATAGAATCATAGAATATCCTGAGTTGGAAGGGACTCACAAGGATCATTGAGTCCAACTCCTGGTTCCACACAGGACCACCCAAAAATATGAGTGCTGTCCAAATGTTTCTTGAACTCCAGCAGGCTCAGTGCCATGACCACTTCCCTGGGGAGCCTGTTCCAGTACACAAACAAACTGTCGTAGAATCACAGAACGGTTTGGGTTGGAAGGGATCTTAAAGATCATCTAATTCCAATACCCCTGCCATGGAGGTTGAACACCTTCCACTAAACCAGGTTGTTCAAAACCCCATCCAAACTGGCCTTAAACACTTCTAGGGATGGTGCATCCACAACTTTTCTGGGAAACCTGTGCCTGTACCTCATCACCCTCATAGTAAAAAACTTCTTCCTTAAATCTAATCTAAATCTACACTTTTTTTAGTTTAAAGCCATTCCCCCTTGTCTTATTACCACCAGATCATCATTGCAGCCCTCCTCTACACTTGTCCTAATATGCTGATGTCCTTCTTCTGCTGGGGGCCCCAGAACTGAATACAGTATTCCAGGTGAGGTCTCACAGAAGCAGAGTAGAGGGGAGAATCACCTGGAACTGGAATAGAAATATTGTAAACTCTGACTCTACCCAGACCTATGATTAACTTTACATAAGGAATATGTGTTTATTTTCCTGCTTCTGCTTCATGGTTCAGAAAAGCATAGAAGTGCTGTCATCAATAATAAATAAATAAATAAATAAATAAATAAAATTATTTCACTTGTCAAATCTATGTTTGCATTAGGTTCCTTGATATGTTTGGCCCAAACCTTCTGCTGATACAGATAAAGATAACCAGATTTACTTCAGATGAGAACTTGCAGCATGAAAAGTTATTTTTAGTAATAAAATTACTTACGCGTACATATACACCATCACTTGCAAACAACTTTCTTACATTTTAACATTTTGTTTTGTTTTGGTTTTCTTTTCCTCTCCTCCAAATGTACTTTCAGAAAGGTTCACAAAAGAAATGTAGTGCATAAGATGGAAAACATAATACATTTTTAATAAATCTTGAAAGCAACAGCTTAAATGGTAATCTTTGAGTAAGCTGCAAATCCCTCCAATATGTCCTGTAAATTATGTAAGCATACCGAGACAGACGGAGGATACAAATTTGGAGGATACAAATTAGAGAGAAGTAGGGAGGGAAAAATCAGCAAAAAACATTATGAATTGAAAATCTTTTCCTTTTGTTTCTTCTTGTTTTCCTGCATAGTGGAAATTATGTTCTCAGCAAATACAGAAAAGATTGCACAGAGGACTTTAAATTCTCATTTAAGTCATGGTAATGCAAATCAGGAACAATCCTATGAAGCTCAGTAAAATAATACTGTTGGGAGTGAAATGAAAACTAAGCTCCAAAACTCAGCTCTTGATCACTGTTGCAACAGCACAGATCAAATGCTGGCAACTACACTGAAAGAACTGTGCATCTGAATCCTTTAGTCCACTTACTAAAATATTGATAGAAAATGAGTTCTATAAATACAAACATAATGGGAGGGATGTTGAAGGGTCATATTTAACGTACATTCTTCCTTTTCCTTCTTCAGTATTGCAGACGCTCCCAAAGTTCATAATGTTCACATGGAAGCACTGGACTTTCTCAGGAAGGCAGAGCCATCATGGCATGTATCACAATAGAAATTTCTGAGCGGTTAAAAAAGCCTCTTGTAAAGAAGGGAAGAGGTTTTTAATAGCTCCAGTGTATGAGATAGCTTAGTTCAGACTGATGTATTGAGTAAACTGAGTAAGGCACTTCCCTGCACAGCAAAGACAAAGTCTTAGCAACTTGCTGAAGGCTGTGCATGACTTCCAGGAGCAAAGGTCTGGTTCTGCCTTATCTCAGACTGATGCTCCAGGGCTAATGGACCATGGTTTGATACTGTGAATTCTCACGTAGTCCAGGTCCAGTTCATGATTAGTTCACTTCTTATATTCGCAGGAAAACTGACAATTTTTCAACTCTGAATTTTGAGTACAGAGGAGATAAAAAGTGAAGACATTCTTTCTCTCTTCTACCATTGCAATTCACAGTTGTACTCCCAAAACAATACAAAACAAACCAACCAACCAAACCAAAACAAAACAACAACAGAAAGATTAGCTCATAGTATTTTTTTGTTGTTGTTCCATGAATGACACTTAATTTTGCCTCTTTGCCATTCTCCCCAGCCAAAAAGCAGAAATTTGGAATAGATAGCAGGCCTTATGAACCTTTGCAGAACTGTGCAAAATAATGCAGGTTTACATGAGAAACCACACCATTGATTTTTCAAAATCTAACTTCTTCAGTGAAGAAGTTCTTCCTAATATCCAACCTAAATCTCCCCTGGCGCAGCTTTAGCTCATTCCCCCTTGTCCTATCAGCAGGCATATAGGAGAATAGATCAATCTTCACCTTGCTATAGCCTCCTTACCTGTAGAGAGCAATAAGGTCACCCCTGAGCCTCCTCTTCTCCAGGCTGAACAACCCCAGCTCCGTCAGCCACTCCTCATAAGACTTGTTCTCCAGACTTACATGTACCCCTCCAAAAAATCACACACGTACCCCTCCAAAAACAAACAAACAAAAGAAGAAAAAAAAAAAAAAAACAACAATCTGAAGAAAATGGTTAAAATCAATAATAAAATGTTATTATATTTTTGTTTGTTTGTTTGTTTCTTGCTTCTCTCTTAGAATCTTATTTCTGTAACACAATGCCAGAACCCTGACTACCTAACACCAGTTAACCCCTTACACAAGGTAAATGCTTCTTAATGATATGCAATGCTTCCTAATACTCTTCCAATTAGGCAGTAGCAATGCTTTGCACTGTCTTAGTTCTAACAGTCCACTGGGAGCATCTGTACAGATATCCATTAAAATAAAGAAAGTCTAAAGTTTTTATCTGTCTTGATTAAAAAGAAAATACTGTTGTAGGATGGATAACAGTTAATAGATTCATCTAAAAAGTTTACTTGTTATTTCCTATCCACTTCATTAAAATCCCTTCTTTCAATTTAAATAAAGGATTCCCTGTATTGCAATTAGAACTCTATTCTCACTTTTAGCAAGATGTATGTCTGCCTTGCAAGTTAGTGGCCATTAAGCATGTCAGCTGGGAGAGAGGGAAATGCAGGATGAAGACAGGTAGCAGACAAATTTTAATGTACCTATCTAAGAGTCCTCCTAAAACCCTTAGGCATTGACTGCACTGCTCTTGATGGCAGAAAGAGTGATAGTGAGTGGTGCCTGAGTGGGAACCAGGCTATCCTCTCTGCTGAGACACATTGCAGGGAATACAACACAAAAGCAGACTGGCTGCTTGTGGCATAACACCTGATCCATGTTACATCTCTTTGCAGGACCTGACTAAAGGACTGTTAATGCACTCCACCTCTTACTCTCCATCCCAAACCATAACTAGCCCTACTGGCATGAGCTGCTTTCCCACTCCAAACATTTCTGAGATTTTGAAAAACAATCTTTCTTTTTTTTCTTAGGATATAAACATCAACACATTTTTAAAATCTCATAATTTATTATTGTTATTTTTTTCTTAAGCTCAGTGTCAGAAAAGCATTCATTTTTTATTTTGAAAATGGTAACTTGTGATATTTTAATTTTTTTTTTCCAAATTAAAAAATAAAAAATAAACTTTTCATATATCCAGAACATGTTTTATAGCTCAGTGTTGTGTCTTGCTCTGTAGTCAGTGGAGAAAACAACATCTTGAGTAAAGCACTCATTCCAGTTTTATACATTTGAATAATCTTCTCTTTGAAATGTCTATTTCTGTATCCTTTGTCAGCAACCAGAGCTTTTATGTGTAGCTTGGATTAGATGGGGAAAAAAAAAAAAAGTTGTCTTCTGAAGTTTGAGGAGATTAATAATGCTAAGAAAATGAATTCTGTGTTTGTGTTTGTTGGATGGAAAGCTTCATTTTGTAAGGCAAACTTAGAGTGGTGTTTGTTTTTTCATTGGTGGTGGTGGTAGGTTTTTGTTTGTTTCTTTGTTTGCTTGTTTATTTTAAATCTCTAATTTGAGCTGAAAGTCCTAAAGGGTGATTGTAAAAAGTGAACAAAAGAAATGCATTCACTCTAAAATTAGAATTGGTTTATGTGAAAATGTCTCACTGCAAAGTCAGCTGACAGAATTTCCATGTTGAGCTCTAGGAAATCACCTGGAACAGGAGCCTGGAAGCTTAAAAGCAAGGCAGATTTTAACTGGGGTTTTCTTTACCTATTTTTGTCAAGTGAGAAGAAGAAATATTTACAGAAGTTTAATAAAATAGAGGGAATCTTGTTCCCTGAGCTGACAGATAATCATAGGTAAACTAAAAGAATTACTATGATTCTGCTATGTTTTAAGTTTATGGTCATTCTTGTCCTTTAAGTTAAAGAGTAATGTCTTGAAATTCTGTTCAGAGACTGCATACATGTATGAGACTGCATCCATTTGCCCATCTGTTTTTATGTTTCATTTACCTCATGGACCCTGGGAGAAGGTTTATTTAAGATTAAACAGCAGCAGCACTAAAACACAGCATGCAAACTGGAGTGAGAGATGGAGAATTAAACTGACATATGAAGGTGTCTGAAGTCCAGACAACTTTAACAGTCAGAGACATAAGATTGTGGGCAAGGCTCAACATAGTCTACAGAAAACAACATTAAGAATTAATTCAATTAATTCTGTCTTAATAAACACCAGCAAATACATGGGAAAATTATGAGAAAACACAGCTAGTAATATGGACAGAAAAAAAAATATACATATTTGTAAAGATAAAACAGCTATGGCATTAATCTGGTTAACTGGAATATTGTTCATATATGGCTCCTAAAATATCATGACCACTTTTTCAGAGATCTCCTTCTCTTACTGTTTGCCAGTGTAAATGTGCTAGATCAGCTTTAAGATACACTTGAAAAGTTATCTCTTACTTCCATAAAGAAAGTTTAATTCTTTGAAAATATGATAATTTCTGTAAATCCTAATTTCCTCATGAATTAGATTCCCAATTCATAATTCTATCTTAAATCCTTTGCCCCCCAAATTAGATATATTTCCTGGAAAAATGCAATGTGCTCTTGCTTCCTTAACATATCTTCAGGCTGTTTTTTTATTTTGTTTTGTTTCGTTTTGTTTGCTTACTTGTCTTATTTTTTTTTGGTTTTTGTTTTTGTTTTAATATTTGTAGTAGGAACACTTTTTAGATTTGTTGTTGTTGTTGTTGTTTTGTTTTGTTTTGTTTTGTTTCGAAGCTTAAATGTTTTTGGACGTGTTCCCATATAACTGTTTAGAAAAAAAGTTAAAAGTTACATGGTTATGAAACAATGTAACTGGTGAAAATTAGTATATGCAAATTAAGATTTTTAACAGCTTTACACTTCTCAGATTGCCATCAAACATGACTTAGAGTGTTAAACATTGTTGTAATGGATAAGAGATTCAGCTCTTCATTTCTGTTTTTATCTTCAGGTTTTCTTAAAGTCTAACCATCTGATTAGTGAAACAGACACCTCCTTTTTATCTCTATCATCCTTTAAAGACATCGTACCCACCTTCAGTCTGTAAATATCAATTAATAAACATAAGTGCCTTGAATAGCAATAATGTTCTTGAATACTCCCATCTTGACAATATATATTTGGAGTAATATTTACAAATCTGTTCATAACTCATACATCATTGTCTTCATGTAGAAATTGTTGTAGTCCACCCTGTCAGCCTGCCATTTATTATTGAGTTCTGTGCATGGATTGTGCATAGATAGTTCAGTTTTCCCGTTCAGCATCCTAAGTACTTAGCATGAAATTAGCATAATGCAGACAAGAAGAAAGCTGGGTTACATAATGGGCTGTTTTATTGTTTTGTTTGGTAATGGCTGTTTTCCAAAGGCAAACTTTCTCTGTTATGAAGACACCACTTAATTCTTTTGAAAACCACAACTACAAACTCAGATCCACTACCCTGCTAATTTTGGTAGGAAGCTACCATCTTTTGTAAAAATGTGCTATTGATGTATCTTGTGATTTAATGGTTCACTTGATGAATGTCTGTTGCGTCTGCAGACTACTCCTATTGTTCACACAAAATGAGTCTGTCCCAAATGTATACTTCATACATGTGTTCCATTTGACCTAAACACATGGAGTTGTTTACTGAATTTGTTGCTCATGCCTAGAACAGTAGCACTTAGGCAATAGGTCAGACACAGAACTCAGAATACAATTATAATTTTCTTTTTGGATCTTCCAAAATTACATGCTCTGCAAAACACCCAAGCATGACATGCTCAGATACCATTGATCTTGATCTAGTACAGAACTCCAAAGTATTAAACACAACGGATGTAGTCCACAAAGACTAGGCTTAATTTCATTGAAGCTGATTTAAATACTGACTAAATATATTTCAGTGGGATTGGGATATTTCCTCAGCTCAGGGATTTTCAATTTCCTTGCCAGGTGAGACTGACTGATCTATTTTTCACATAAAAGAGAATGTTTCTTGAAGAACCAGCATGGAAAAACTGGTACCAGATCCAACAGTTTACTGATTTTAGAGGAAACAAAAAACATTTATTTCAATAGCCAACTACTGTGTCATTCAATGCCTGAGTAGAAATGCATTTATCATTGCTATGACTTGCAATAGTGCCAGGGAAGTCAACAGGAGCTAGGCATGCAAAATCAGTTCATCTCTAATAATTAAGAATAATGTTTAAATAAACCTTTCCCAGTATTTCATAAGACCTTTTTCTGAATCTAAATACCAATGCAGAACTGTTTGCATATTCCAGATTATAGCAAAATATCTATCATTTGCAATTTGAAATTTACAGGTAAAATAATATAAAAGTTCTACTTAGCAATTATAGTGTGTGCTGCTTTAAAATAAATGTTAGTTACACGTAAATGTAATGGAAATTAAAGAAACCTAACTGGTCAAGGAAAAGATAACTTTATGGTTCATTGATTTAGATAAATTATATACTTTTTTTTTCTTTTTTGTTGTAAGTAAAACAAAGCAAATTGGTAAATCAGTCCAAATAGTTAGTAATAAGCAGATCTCTTTAGAAAAAAAAAAAATTGCCAGAATTGGAAACTGCACTTAAAACACCAGTATATCCTTGTCTTCCTTTTTCTTCTTAAAGCCACAGAACAGAAGTTAAATTGACAAACTTTTTGCAGTTACTTGTTAAAATCTGTTTCTCAGCTTTTACATCATGAAAATATTGAAAACTGAATGGCTAAGGAAGAACCAAGAACCCCCAAACCAAGGGAGAGTTAAGGCTCCAGGCATATAGGAAGCACATGGCCACAAACTGTGTTACATGGGTCTGTATCCATTCCCTTCCATGAGTTACCAAATTTGGCTCAAGCAAGAATGAATTATCCCACAACTCACCACACTCCCAAGTAAGCAACAGTCCATAGATGCATTGTGGTTCAAAAACATGGGCTATGGATTTTGGTCTACAGATGCTTGACATCATAGGCAAGATATGAAATCAAAGCACTACAAACAAGTGAATTGCAGCCACAAGAATCTGGAATAAATTTGTGAGATAAATCCCAGACTTTTTTGACACTGTAGTGTTCCATGAGATAATGTGCAACAGAGTGAAAATGATGATGGGTGCTTTAAAACCTTATTTACATAAGTCACTTTTGATTCACACAGCCAGAAAATTGTTGTCCTGCTGAAGTAGTTTTACCACTGTCTTTGAGGGGTGAAAATTTTTATCCTCTGTTTCACTGAACATTTAAGTAATCACATAGTCATGAGATTACACCATGGAACTATCCTTAAATTGTAAATTCACAGCCATAGGTTCTTAGTTCTAGGCTTCTGAAAAATTAAGCATTTTCATTTTTTAATATGCTTTATTTTAGGAGAAGTGAAGTAAATCACTGCTGCTATCACTTAGTTTTTTATCTGATCCTGCTTCTCTTGACACTTTGTCCATGATTCATTTGCACATGTGACATGTTCATTGTGAAAGGCAGAGAGGTAATTACGAGACAAATGTGTGGTGGAAGGTGTACCTCGGTCAAGCTATCAACAGCATTTTGCATTTTATTTAAAACATTCACCGGCTGTAGTGACAAAGTGGCTAAACCTCCACTTGTATTTCATAGATTCCTGTGTTCTGGTCCTTAGGAAATGTGATCACTTTCAGATATAAATGAAAACTCAACTATTGAAACTATCTTCAAAAGTTATTTTTCTACAAAGTAATAATAAGACAGAAAAAAAAAATGTAGGTAGCAGAAATGTTGAAAATACAAAACCTATTCAACCAGTACAATTAAGTTAATTCTGATGAAGGGTATTGATTAAACTATTGAGAGGCTTTTGAATACTTAACATAACAGGAAGTTATTTACTCTTTACTTTGTACAATTGTTGGAAAATACCTTTGTCTTCCTAAGATTAACCTTAAATAACTATCCTCCTTGTTTATGACATATTAACAATACTCGAGAAAATAGGGTTTTAAAGTGTATAGTATTATACATTATTATAGTATATATAGTATGTATTAGATTATCGGATATTGTATATTAATATATACTATATGAGATTAATCTAATATAGTATATATTAGATTATCAGAGATCCCCATTCTGTGCAGTTAAAGACAATTAGCTTATTGACTGAAGAGCAAGATTCAAATCTCACTTAAATTTCTAGTTATGGATACTCAGCCTGTATGTCTTTAAACTACAAAATAAATAAATAAATAAATAAAAACAAAACAAAAAACAAACAAACAAACAAAAAAACCCACCTCCATTTATTAAATATGCAAATGCTTTTCTTCATTAATTTAAGAATTAAACAGAGAACTAAAATATAAATAATTAATATGAGTAGCCACTGAGACTACTGTACTGGATATGATTATGAAAAATTTAAAAGTAGATTAAAGTAGGGAGACTAGAAATTTATTTTAAGGGAGTTTGCATATCAAAATTCCAAATTGTGTTATATGGAAATTGGAATTTCTTAGCAGAATTCAAAAGTACAAATCCCAAGGACATCTAGAGCTAAGTGCTCTCTAACAGCCTGTTAGCAGCCAAAAACATAGCAGATGTCTAGCTAACTTCAGAAGAGGGAAAAAATGTTGATTACTGCTTTTGGCAAACTAATCAGTTCTTTAAGATATAAAGAAGGATAGATATACGCCTATATATCTAAATCATTGCATGCATTTTAGATTTATTTTTTCTTTAGAATTAATTTAACCTCCTGAAAAATATAGCCTTTTAGAGGAGGAAGATATCAACAAAAGTAGAAGTCCCTCATGGTAAAATGTAAAGGCCCAGACTACTGTATTGATAAAAAGGTTATATTTTTAGTTTTTGTAAGCAAGTTGACCAGATGTCCTTGAATTTAATTTATTAAAGCTAACACTGCTGAGGTTGCTAAATAATTGATATAGACATCAATGTAGAATTTTGCATTTGGTGACTTATTGAATCATTTTTTATTAATACAGAGCTTTTAATTAAATATTTAATGCTTCACAACAGTACACAATTGCTTTAGAAAAAAAAATGTAATCAATAAGTTTGGGATATCATATCAACAATCACTATACATCATGTTGCTAATTCACAGTCACAGGCATTGCTATCATTATTCCAGTGAAATGTAGATTCCTTTTAAATTGTACTAACACTAGAACTGATGGAATGTAGATGAACATGAATTTCAGTTTCTTTTATTTAAAGTAGATACAAAGTCTGTATTTTATTTTATTTTTCTAACACTATAGCTGTGTAGGAATCCCAAAGAAATAACTAGGAAATTTATTCTTAAGGAAGCACATGCCAATATTGTTTGGTCTTGGTTACTGTTTTGTTTTGTATCTCTTGCTCATAGAAACACTCGTCTAGGCTAACATAACTCTATGTCAATTAAACACTACACATTTATGGCTTGATTGTGGAATTTTCTAAATTTTCAGAAACTATGAAGGCTAGCTTGGGTGACTGCAGAAATAGAAAAAGGATCAAATTTGGACTGTGAACAGAAAGAATTTGGAATTGGAGCATATCTCTATTCAAAAACTTTCTGGTTGATTTCAAAAAAAATGCCTTACTTTCCACCTTTACTATGGACAGACTTTTGACTGTTCTCAGATGGAAAACTGGCTCTGGTACCTGTAAATTCCTGTATTTAACTGTAATCAGAACTTAGAGGATGGAAAGATACTTTCAATAATGCTAAGAGTAATAGATCATATCAACATGTTTATTATAAAGTATTGATGTACTTTAGAGTGAACTCAGGCTGCTACAGACAGCATGTTTGTCATGTACCTTTTAAATTGTTCAAAAATTTCGATTAATCAAAGTGATGAATTCAAAAACAGTTTATTACTTATTTACTGTATTGAATGTAAAAAATCTGATAACTTGTTAGGCTTTCTCAGAGTCATTTTCTTGTTGCTGTTATTGTGTTGTGTTTTGTTTTGTTTTTCTTCTGTTTTGTTTGTTTATTTTTAACCATGTTGTTTCACTTTAAAAATCATAGCAATGTTAAATCTAAAATTTATACAACTCCAAATCCTAAGGTCATACAGATGCTTGAACTTTCATTTCTAAAATATTCTGTAAGTAAATACAATGTTTGTGTGTTATGCATTACTCAACCACTGTACCTGTTGGTTTGGCTGCATATTATAATGATGTTACTGTGTATTTTCTCCAGAACCCTTAGCAACAAAAACAACAAGAAAAAATCTTTTCGTACAGAGGTTTGCTTAGGAGTTTAGTTTCCATGGAAACTCATAGAAATAGCAAGTTTATTCCAAGCTTTACATACCAAGCATGAGTATTTTTCATCTAGACTTTTTTGCTTTAATAAACTCTAATATTCTTATTAGTTAGAATAACAGAAATCATGTCCATGTGGATTATTAATAGCTTATTAAAATATTCTTTTTTATTTTTAGGTCAAAATGGAAAATAAATCTATCATTGTCCTTTTACTGCCAAATAATATAAAAACAATTTCATTTAAAAGAATATTGTTTAAATGAACAGTCACTAAACAGCTTTGATTAAAAAAGTTTTGTGTTGCATTTTAAGTCACTATTTGATAGAATATGAGTCACACACAAAAATTATACACCTAACTCTTATAGCTATGAAAATAGCTGCAGCTGGGAGGTGTAACTCCATCGTGAATGAATGAGAGTTAAAAAAAAAAAAAAAAAAAGTCCACTGTAAGGAAGCTTCTCAATGAAAATGCTGGTAGCTGGTAAACAAGTCTGAGAAAAAAAAGGAAACAGATGCTAAGTGATAAGAATGTGCCTGTTCGTCTGTGCCTGACAGGGAACACCACCAGTATGCATGTGATGGGTTGAATGTGTGTGTATGGGGAATTATTCAGCTGTTGCTTTGCTACACTCAGTGAATTGGTAAAACAAGATTTTGCTTTTCAGCTAGGAAATGGCACTTTTCATCCGCGTTATAAAGGAAATGACCCTTTTGTTCTTTAATGCAAATTCCTTCTTAGGAATTCAGAATGGCTGGGGTACAACCAAGAATTGGAGAAATAATTTTTTATAAGGCTCAGAAGATGTGCATTGTTACAAAAATAACCCAATAGCCAGCAAGGATTGTTTGTGGAGCTTGACTGACTTTCTGGGCTATCCAGGTATTTGGGACATAAAAGATTCTCACATTTAGTACCTGGAGGCTTAATACAGCTCATAGATACAATCTCATAAAGCTATGTAAACTTGAAATAACAGTATTTTTATGTGTACTGTACAGCTCAATGTAAAATACATAAATGTAAAAATGTTAATTATTTTCTGACAAAAGTTACTGTAAACATGCTTTTCTATACATAAAGGTGTCTTTACCTTGAAATGACAAATCTGAAACTAAAACTGTTCTTCAGTGGCTGGAGCTGGTATTGTGAGTAGTCTCTACTGATAACTCAGAATAAGGGAATCAAGAAAATTCTCTCTTTGTCTTAGTCTACAGGCTAGAGAGAACATGCTATCTCTGACATAGTCTGAGACATGTCAAAAGTTTCCCATGACATATTCTATGTAGATCATGAAGTAGTTAACATGAGTATGTATCTTAATCATGCTAATACTACTTTTATCCTAAGAGCTAAGAGGTTGCTTTATTATTATTATTATTTATTTTTTATAAGAAATTTCAACTTTATTATGGCTAGATAATAGGTTTGAATATGGATGAGATGGGAAGCACTTGTGTGTTATATGACCTCAGTGCCAGGGAAGCTCATGGAGCAGATTCTCTTGAGAGTCATCACGCGGCATTTGCAGGGCAAGCAGGTGATCAGGCCCAGTCAGCATGGGTTTATGAAAGGCAGGTCCTGCTTGATGAACCTGATCTCTTTCTATGACAAAGTGACGCGCTGCGTGGGTGAGGGAAGGGCTGTGGATGTGGTCTACCTTGACTTCAGCAAGGCTTTTGACACCTTTTCCCACAGCATTCTCCTCAAGAAACTGGCTGCTCTTGGCTTGGACTGGCGCACGCTTCGTTGGGTTAGAAACTGACTGGATAGCCAGGCCCAAAGAGTCGTGGTAAATGGAGTCAAATCCAGTTGGAGGCTGGTTACTAGTGGTGTTCCCCAGAGCTCGGTGCTGGAGCCAGTCCTCTTTAATATCTTCATCGATGATCTGGACGAGGGCATTGAGTGCACCCTTAGTAAGTTTGCAGATGACACCAAGTTAGGTGCATGTGTCGATCTGCTCGAGGGTAGGAAGGCTCTGCAGGAGGATCTGGATAGGCTGGACTGATGGGCTGAGGTCAACTGTATGAAATTCAATAAGGCCAAGTGCCGGGTCCTGCACCTGGTGTGCAATAACCCCAAGCAGAGCTACAGGCTGGGAGATGAGTGGTTGGAGAGCTGCCAGGCAGAGAAGGACCTGGGAGTGATGGTTGATAGTCGGCTGAATATGAGCCAGCAGTGTGCTCAGGTGGCCAAGAAGGCCAACAGCATCCTGGCTTGCATAAGAAACAGTGTGACCAGCAGGGCTAGTGAAGTGATTGTCCCCCTGTACTCGTCTCTGGTGAGGCCGCACCTCGAGTACTGTGTTCAGTTTTGGGCCCCTCGCTACAAAAAGGACATCGAGGTACTTGAGCAGGTTCAGAGAAGGGCAACGAAGCTGGTGCGGGGCCTGGAGAACAAGTCCTATGAGGAGTGGCTGAGGGAGCTGGGCTTGTTCAGCCTGGAGAAAAGGAGGCTCAGGGGTGACCTTATTGCTCTCTACAGGTACCTTAAAGGAGGCTGTAGCGAGGTGGGGGTTGGTCTGTTCTCCCACATGTCTGGTGACAGGACGAGGGGGAGTGGGCTTAAGTTGCGCCATGGGAGTTTTAGGTTAGATGTTAGGAAGAACTTCTTTACTGAAAGGGTTGTTAGACATTGGAACGGGCTGCCCAGGGAAGTGGTGGAGTCACCATCCCTGGAAGTCTTCAAAAGACGTTTATATGTAGAGCTCAGTGATATGGTTTAGTGGGGACTGTTAGTGTTAGGTCAGAGGTTGGACTCGATGATCTTGAGGTCTCTTCCAACCTAGAAATTCTGTGATTCTGTGATATGCAAGAATATGTCACATTCTTTTAAACACAAAGTTGCATCATAATTTTTCACGTAACCTGTGTGGTCTTACTGCAGAAAGTAAGTACCATAGTGGGTTTTGTTTTTTCTCAGCTGGAAAACACTTTGGGAAAGTACTGTCCTATTGCTCTGTCCGTTACCAGAGAAGTTGTGGATGTCCCATCCCTGAAGGTGTTCAAGACCAGGTTGGGGCTTTGAGTAACCTTGTCTAGTGGAATGTGTCCCTGCTCATTACAGGGGGGGTTGAATTAGATGATCTTTAAGATCCTTTCCAACCCAAACCAACAATTCTATGATTTGATAGAAATGATCAGGTACCCTGTTTGAATAGTAAAATGTCAGCATTTATTATTTTTTGCAACTGCTTATATATTGCTAACTGAACTCTCTAGATGCGTTATCGCATTATCACTCTGATTTTGGTTCCATTAGAAGTAACATTAAGAAGAATGTTATGCTGATGATAAAAGCCTGGCAAAACTGGACATGCTTATGCTCCTTGAATTCCTCATTTAGTGTTTATTATTTCAGAGAATGCTGCAGTATCACAGGCAACAAACAAATCAAGAACAAATGGAGATGGATGATTTGTAAAAAAAACTTGAAGGATTCATTCTGTAATCCCAGGAATGAAAATGTAGTGGGTATCTACAAAAAGTCATTACCTGTCTACTTTGAGCACAATTGTGATGGTTTATTTTACATAGAAGAGGAGGACTTTTTGGGCAGTTAACAAATATTGACATTTATAGATCACTATGTAGATAGCAAAGAATTTATTCATGGATTTTTCTCTTCCATTAAGTCATGCACAATCAATCACAGGATTTTGAATCTTCATTATTGCTTCTTAACAGATTTTAGAATAACAGGATCTCTGCTAAGATTCCTTAAATGCAGAATAGATACTCTTCTTATCAGATCAAGAATATTGTAACACTATAGAAATGAGTAGTAACAACCGATTCTTATCCTTTTTGTTGAGTCTAGTCCTAAGAAAATGATTATTTTCTGGTCCTCATCTGTTTTTCGGGACTGAAACGTTAAGCACACAGATAAATTTGGAGAACCAGGAGTTCAGAAATGCAAGTAAATAATAAAAACTGTTAATGGATGCACTGCAAAATCAGACACAACCTTTTATTATTTTGAAAGAAAGAGCTGGATCTTTGACTCCCTTGCCAGCCTCAGCTGAGCTTCATTACAGAACACTGTAACTCGCATATAGTAAAGACCAGTACTGAGTCAATAAAAATTCTTTCCTGCAGTTATAAAACAAACATGCTATAGTTAGGATTAAGCTGTCATGTAAACCCATAGTTAAATGCAGTTAATTCTTATTCTTAGAATCATAGAATCATTTAGGCTGGAAAAGACCCTTAAGATCAAATACAAACATCTGCCACAAATATACCACTAAACCATGTCCCTATTCAATCAATAGAAGTCGTCTTCGTTCTTCTGATGTTTGAGGATGAGGGAAATAAGTTGTTGCAATAATGATACTGTAAGAAAGACTCATTTAATATCTACCATTGTTTCTCCTTTTGCCTTTTACCTCTTAATGAGTAAGGCAATATGCATATTAACAATATGCATATGCTGCACTTGCAGTATATTGAGGATAGTAACTCTCAAACAAATACAGATACAACTTGGTAAAGACTAAAAATTCTAGCCTGATTTCCTCTCTTATGCTGCCCTGTACAGGTCAGCATGTTAGGACAATGCATCAAAAAAGGATTGGTCATTGGGTTGAGGGAGGTGATTGTCCACCTCTGCTTTACACTTCTGAGGCCTCACTTGGAATACAGTGTCCAGGTCTGGGGTCCCCAGCACAAGAAGGATGTTGATCTGTTTGAATGGGTCCAGAGGAGGACCACAAAGATGATCAGAGGGCTGGAGAAACTCTCCTGTGAAGAAAGGCTGAGAGAGCTGGGGCTGTTCAGACTGAAGAAGAGAAGGCTCCAGGGAGCCTTATTACATCTTTCAATACTTAAATGGTGTTTGTAAAAAAAAATGGAGAGCAACATTTTGCTCAGTCAGTCTTGCTCACAGGACAAGGAGGAATGTTTTTTACCTAAAAAAGCGGAGATTTGGATTAGATGTAAGGAAGAAATTCTTCACTCAGAGGGTGGTGAGGCACTGGAACAGGTTGCCCGGAGAAGTCATGGTGCCCCATCCCTGGAAGTGTTCAAGACTAGGTTGGACGAGGCCCCAGGCAACCTGATCTAGTGGGTGGCATCCCTGCCCATGGTGGACTTAGATGATCTTTTCCAACCCAAACAATTCTATGATTCAATAATTCTATGATTCTATGACATCTATTTTTCATCTTCATATTAAATCAAAGAAAGAACTTTACCTGCCTGTAGTTCTATAATAAATCTTGAGCCCTTGAAAATCCAATCTCTCATGTGAACAAGGCTATGGAGAAAAGAGTACAAGGAAAATAATATCTGTTGAACAGTTTTGGGGCATGGTTCATTTTGGAAAAAAGTGTTAAAATCCTCCCTCAACATTGTTAGTTTTTGTGCTTGAGGCAAAAGACCAGTCAGTGTCTTTACCTCAGAACTAGAGTAAGGATTAAAACAGAACAGAACTTCAAAGCCCATAGGTGACTGACTGCTGCTCTTATGCTGATATTCAGCACAATCAAGGGTGTTGATCATTCCTCACTCTCCTCCCATCAGAAGGAATAGAAATAAGAACTAGAAATAGAACTAATCTGTTGTGCACAAATTTGCTATGAGTAACAATACAAAAGTGCTTGCAGAGAAATAAGAAGGTGCCTTAAAGGCCTCTGAGGAACAGCAAAGCCAATATTTCCAAGTTCTCTGCACTACTTTTGCCTTCAGCTGTAATTTAATTGCATGGGGGAGGAATGGAAAGTTGGGTGTTCATGTATTAAGGAGAAACTTTTGGGCTCAGTGAATTAGACTGGCTCATTACAGACATGCTTTCCAAATACGTTTAAAGTCTAAGGGTCTATGGTTTATGCTTTCTTTCAGAACCATATACTCAACTATATAAAACAGTACTAGTGGAGAGCTAAAACAAATGCTTAATCTTATTAAAAAGTGGGAATTGATTTTTACCTCTCAGCTTTTTGGCTGAGAGTAGAGTTGATTAGAATAGAATTGTACTTGGAAAATACAGCTAGTATCCACTGTATAGCCAAAATTTGTCACTATTGAAACTGTCATTAACTGAAGTGATAAAAAGTTATAAAGCTTTGCAGTAAGATACATGTTTCAAGTGATATTTAACAATGTTCCTCTGAGTCCTGCAATGAGGTAAAGACAGAAACAAGCATCTTCTGAAAAAAAAAAAAAAAAAAAAAAAAAAAAGACAGGAGCTCCTTGCAACAACACATTATTTAATTAATATTAGACTCCACGCATTTTTCAGCAAATAATTTATCCATTACACTTTAACTCAATTGGTACTTATAACTGATGTAAATTAAGTTGGATTATAAAGCATCTTTTTTCATATGAACAAGTCTCTCTGTTGTGGAGAAATGTTATTTTATATAGACAAGAAACTATTACTATGAAGATATTTCCATTTGCACTGCTGGCATCCCTTCAGCAGGTAACTCCTATAAATAATAACTTCAACTGTTATATAGTTTACCACCTCTGGGTTATTTTTTATTTAACCACAAAAACAACAACAAAAGTGGTTTCATTTGAAGGTCTGCATGAGATGTGGTGAGATGTGGACTGGATTTAAAAAAAAAAAAAAAAGTGCAAAGACAGAAAACAGAAGGTTCTAAAAGGTATCTAACCATATCTTTAAGACATTTTTGCAGTGTCTTAAATGGAAATGGAAATGGAAATGGAAATCAGTATTTTACCCACTTCACCTAAAATTGCCCTAGTTTGAAGTTGGCAGAGTTAAACACAGAAAGATGAGAATTTTTTATCACTGAATACACTTCAGTTTCCCCATTATATGATAGAATGTTTTAATGATGGGATTATAATAACCCTCTGAACTGTGGGACCTGGAAAAAAGCATTCTACCTGATTTCTCTCCAGCAAAATGACAAGAAGAAAGAAAAGAGGTGACGGGATGACATACCTTCTGAGACTTTGGTATATTGTTTGCAAACTTTATTTTTACTTTGATAAGAAAAAAATAATTAAGATAACAGATTCTGTACTGAAGAGATTTTAAACTTTTCTATTTATATTAACTTCTAATGCAGAGAGACTAAGCCTCTCTTGCACTTGAGGTTAATTTAGATTTGTGGTTTTAGAGGAATAGTTCAGTAGTCATCTACAGAGTACCAATTTAGGTGGAAGAATTTTAGATAAAGCATGCAATTATCTTAAAGTCCAATTCCACGACCTGTTCTGAGAGAAGAGATGTTGCTAACACATCTCTATGCTGTGATATCAGACTGGTGTCTATAATGAATTCTTCTCAAGGTGCATTTGTCATATATTATAGTTATCTTTTACTGATAAATATGTTTAGCAAGTGAGCTGTTACTCTAAGAAGATTAATAATACAGAGTTGGAACAAGGACAGAAAAAGGCCTGATCATGAAGAAATGCTGAGCATTCCAGAAAGGAATATAAATGTAGCAAGACCTTTTTAATCTTCCCCTTAATAGATGTGATATCCTTGTACTTAGCTGAATGTGATTTTTTATTTTTTTAAATAATAAGTAGAATCTTCCACTGAAACTTTGCTATGAGCTTGTCTTTCTTCCAACTTGAATTACAAACTTAAAATGTCTTTTTCATTGGCTATATATATATATATATTATAATAAATATAAATATAATATATATAAATATATTTATATAAATATATATTTATATATTTATTATAAATTAATAACATAGTAATCATAATAATTAATTATATGTATAATAATAAATTATATTAATATATTAATATATATATGTATAAAATATATTTTGATGTATTATATGTATTAAAATATATATAATAAATATATATTATAATAAATATATAATAAATATATAAATAAATATATATAAATAATAAATATATAAATAAATATATAATATAAATAATATATAAATATATATTTTTTTTTTTTTGGGGGGGGGGGAGAAGGAGGGAGACTACCCAAATTTCATATTTCTGGGAATACTTTCCTTGCCTTTCCTTATTCATATTTTGCCAGTCAAATGCAACCAATGCCACTATATTCACTACTACTACTTGCACAGTCCAAGAGCACAATATAATATCCTTCAATCCAAACCTCTGTGGAAGTAAAGACTCCTTTTAGCAGTCCCTATAGTGATCAAGCAACAGTTTAGCTACTTCTCTCCAATGCATATATCATCACTGGCCATTCACCTGGCATGATGAAAACTCTTTAAAAATAAATAAATAAATAAATAAACTGGAAGTGGATAAAAAACATATAAGCTCATCCTTTGTGATCATCTCTTGATTTTTTTTAGGGGAAGAGAAGACAAGGCTGGAAGGGTTGCATTAACAGGGCAT
Organism: Aythya fuligula; assembly: GCF_009819795.1. Lineage (NCBI taxonomy): Eukaryota > Metazoa > Chordata > Aves > Anseriformes > Anatidae > Aythya > Aythya fuligula. The sequence goes on along the minus strand of NC_045560.1, from coordinate 13,450,776 downwards.
GTGTTAGCTAAATAACTGTAATGATGTTACATTTGATGAAGGCATTTGAACTTGACAGCCAAAGATGCATGCATGCTTTATAGATACAGAGCCAGAAATTCTTTGTGTTTTACAGCAAACACCATCTTGTATTTATTTTTTGATTTTTTGATTTTTTTTCCATTGTATTATAAATAAAAATTGAAACATTGGTATCTAGGGAATTTTTAGCTAGTGTATATTTTCCTTGGGTGTTCTAGCCCATTCTAGATCCATCTATATCACACTTCACAAAGACTGAATGCTTTTTTTGAAAGATATTTAACAAGTGCTTTAGAAAAGTAAGTATTGCTACCTACATCTCACAAGCAAAATGCAAGGGATTGTGGTCCCCTAGAGACCTAGAAGATAGTGAATGGCATCTGAGAAGATACTATTACCTATCATCTAACAGTATTCATACACATTATAATAGTATTAGTTGTGAAGCAGAAGGAAATAACTAGAACTGAACAATATCCAGATAAGTATTAATGCAGTCTTCAAACCACAAAAGCATGGTTTCGGTCAGAAAACTTAAATCTGGCCTTAACTGACAAACTACAACAGTGAGAAGCAACAGGGAAGGGACTGCTAACTGCAGAGGTATTTCTGCAGATAAATATATTTGTGGATCTGCTACCACATGTCAGTTTAGAGGGACAAGAATGATGAATGATGCTGTTGTATCATTTTTGTGGGAGACTTGTGTGAGATGCCTAATCTGGGCTGTAATATGAAATCAAACTTTACAGAATGGATAAATATTGAATCTGGATTTGTGTTAATACACATAGAGTGTATTAACAAACCTATGTAAAAAGTTCTTCACTGATTTTCATTGGTTTATGTACAGCTAAAGCACTATAAGCTATATCTGCTTACATAGTAGTCAGCTGGTAAATTCTTTGATTTCAACAATAGCATGATGGAAAACAAAACAGTGGGTATGCAACCAAATGTCAAATTTAAAAAATACCAATGGGGACTGAAAAATAAAAAAGGGTCAGTTCTCCATCAATAGAACTGACATCAGGAAAGATATTTTTGTTTGTTTGTTTGTTTGTTTGTTTGCTTTTAATTGATAGATAAGAGGCAATCTTTTCCCTTTTACCTCCCACTATTACTGTCCTTTCAGGCTTAATCTGGATTTTTAGTCTCAAACCAAGGAATAGTTGAAATATTTGTCAAGCCTTAAGTATATGGTTAGCTTCCTTAGAACTTTACTTAAATTATTAAAAAATAATGAGATTCTTAAATACACATTTTTATTTTTAATTTATTTTTATTATTTTTATTTTGATCTAGGCCATAAATCTTTGCTCTTTACAGAAATGAAAGCTTGCAACAAGCAGTATCGTATCATACAAGAAAAACTTTTAGGCTTGATTTCTCTAGGGTCACCTGATTTTTAAACATGATGTAGGAAGAACTGCAAAGTTGAGAAAAAAAAAAAAAAAAGATAAGAAAGAGGTGATATAGGGAATACTACGTAGCCTCTTCAGTTTAGAAAATAATGAATAGGAAAGTCTAGGCTGTTTTTGTGAATGTTAAAGCGAAGATGAATTTGCTTTCTATTTCTAAATTTATAAAGACAAAACACAACCAGCAAAACTAATTCATAGTGGTCTCAATGACCAAATTAAATGCTTCCTCTGGATAACACAAACTCTGAACACATAGTTTTGGACTAGAGTCAGGTCACAGACTAAAGCACTAATGTTCAACTGCTTCCATTGTATAACTGCTGGTGTTCTACAGCTTTAGCTTGTCTGTGTGACACACAGACAATTCTTCCATATAGTTCAGGGAACTGTCTTTTTCATGTTCCACAGATGGGATGAATGAAGGCTATCTGGGTGATGAAGAGAATGATGACATTTACATGAGACCCTCAGGGTCAGAAAAAAAAAAAAAAAAAAAAAAAAAAAAAAGGGACCCTGGTCTATTTCATTTACTATGTAAATGCAACCATGGGGTAACAACCACACTGATAGTTACTGATTTTGCAGTTTGTACCTCAGCTTTAGGATAACTTAGGAACTGTTGTAACTATTTCTCTGCAAAGACTAGAAGAAGTTTGGGAAATATTGAAAATACTGTCCCCAAAAGGCTGGATAGATATTGTTGTATGCCTTCCTTTGATTCTAATTACAATATCCAGCAGCTTTTTTATTTCAAAATGTTGTGCCTAGTCTTGTCACACCACATTCAGAAAGGCATTAAATAACCTCCATTCCTTGTCATGGAACACTACTGCTCTGGGCTTCCTTACTATTGCACAACCCAAATGTTACCTCAGAGATTTTGACCCTAGCTATCAGAAGAATAGTTGTCTTAGTGTCACGGGGAACCACTTGTGTCCACATAAGACTGAGTGTTATGTAGTAGGGATATGACCTAGCTATTCATGAGGCCAAGAGGACATAAGGCAAACCATGACATTTGGCTTCAAGTTTCACTTTCTGACCTCTTTTTTATTTAGCAGTTAGAACTACTATACTACCATAGAAACCAAATATTGCAAAGGCCAGAAGTAAATATGTGTTCAAGAATGAATGAGATAAATTCATGAGTATGAGAAAAGCAATCGTTCAGATATAATTTACATTGCAGATATCCCTAAAGACATATCTGTTCAAATAAAAGATCATTTCATGAAAATGTTCCAGGCCTACTCTACTGGCAAGTGTCTGAGACACTGATAAGTTGTGGTCTCACCTAGCAATATTAAACATCAGAATTATTGTATCAAATATAAAAGCTATTTCTGAGCTCTGTATTTTAGAATTTCTCACTTTTTACTTTTTGAACGTGTAGAATTCACTTGAACTATTTGTTGCTGTTGTTGTACGTATGTGCTACATCAGGTCATTCAAAAATTCGCTGATCAAGCTTTGCTTTAATTCCTTTGAACATATCTGTTTTCTGCCAAGTACATATTATAAACATATTCCGATGCCTTTCTTAGTGCCAGGAATGTTAGTAAAATAATACCTTAACTTTGCTTCCGAGAAACAAACATTTTCTTTCCAAGATGCACTGGTTAATGATGACTGAAGGTACATCTTTCAGTGGTTCAATTTATTTTTTACTGTTTTTATTATTATTATTATTATTATTATTATTTTCTTTCCTTTTTACAGTATTTCAGAGCACAAATTTGCTACTTTACAGAACAAGATACACTTATTTTGTTTCTCACTTCGCATCTCATATTTTAATAATCCACATCTCATATTTTAATAATCAAAGATTTATTTCCCTCAAAAAGCTTTTTATTTCCACAGTTCCTACAACCTGTTGCTGTCATCTTTCATCATGTCCATGGCAGCCTGTGTGGTCTTGTGTGGAGAAAAGCTATTCTGTTTTAAAAGCTATTCTGTTTTAACATGTGAAGAATTAATTACTTTCACACTAACATTTGAATGCTTGTGATACCTGAAATCTTAAACCAAGCAATACAGTAATTTTAAAAAGTAGCATAAAAGTCTTAAGACTGGAATCTTAATATAAAAATATTGCAGTACTGACAGAAACAAGCAAGCAAGAAAACAAACAAAACCCCCCAAAATGACCTGTTGCACAAATTTTCAAAAAGAAATGTGAGCTTAAAAAATTAGATGTCGGCTGAGTTAATAGAACAACTTGCTTAACGGCTTTCAACTATTTTATTGGGTAAATATCAGTATTCACTTTTCATAAGGGAATTTTAGCTCATTTTTTTATTCAATGTGTTAGATCCTCTACTAAAATCAAAGAGCCACAGAATAACAGAATGGTAGACATTGGGAACAAACAGGTCAGCTTGATCCAGTAGCTCAAGACCATGTACAAATGGCTTTTGAATATTTGCAAGAAGGGAGACTTCACCATCTCTCTGGGCAGCAAGTACTCAGTCATCCTCACTACTGTGAGTAAGTACTGGAAGTAATTCCTGACATTGAGGGGGATCCTCCTGTATTTCACTTTGTGCCTGTTGCCTCTTATATGGTCAGTGGACACAACTGAAAAGAGCCTGGCTCCTTCTTTATAGTCTCTTTTCATATTTTTATATACACTGGAGAAATCCTCTCTGAACTTTCACGTCTCCAGATCAAGCAATCTCCTCTCTCAGCTTTTCCGCATATGACAGATATTCTCATCCTTTAATCATCCTAGAGACTCTCCATTGACCTCTCTCTGGTAGTTCCATCTCTGTCATGCTGGCAAACTCAGAACTGAGTATTTCCATATACTTCCTTTTTATGTTTGAATTTTACCTTGTTCATTCACACAGTCCCCCTGGCATATTTTCCTGACTTCCTGCTCACTGGGAGTGGCTGCTCTTGAGCATGGAGGAGGTGATCACTGAATATTAATCAGCTTTCTTGGGCCCCTCTTCTCTCTGAGGTCAATGGTCCATGCTAATTTCATGGCTACTGTCATGTTTATTTCATCAAAAGTTTATTTCAATAATTTCATCCATGTTTATCTAATCTATCAGATGATCCATATTTATTTCATGAATGTGATCTTTTAAAATATCTTTCAAAAAATTCAAATTTATTTTCCATTTTTTTAAATAATACATTTTATTTGTTTATCTGGTTAATAAGTAATTTAAGTGTTAAAACTTATATTTTATTTAAAACTGCTCTTTTTTTATTTTTATTTTTTATTTGCACTGTATACATTTTAGAGAGGAATTCAGTGATTCATACAGAAGTAATTGGTAGTTTAATCTCACATGAAATTCAACACAAAGACCTTATATTTACTCCACTGTGCATGAGATCAGAATTTGGCTTTTGGTATTTGTCATAAAGAGCAACTCAAATGGCAATCTTACACCAAACTAATGTAAAGATAAAAAGCATTCATTCCAGTCCATGATTTCAATATTGAAGCAGTGCATGAGGAAAGGTCATCACAATTAAAGGCATAATGTAAAAACGAAACTGTGAGCAAGTGTTTGTGCTTCGTCTCTATCTCAAGATTTATGTGATTGACTCTTAATTGGAGACCTAGGGTTTCATTTCACAGCTTGGGCAGACAGGCTATTAGACCTCAAATAAACAGGGAGAGAGCAGCACTATTCCCTTTAATAGGGAATTAAAATATTTTGCGACCTTCTGTGTTTATTACTTAAAGAAAGAATGTTTAAAATACAGAAATTATTTGAGTATAAGAGCTGAGTACTAGTTTATGATGGTGAAATGGACAAAAATATTTCTTATTTGGCTTAACACAGGCTTATTGAGTTTAACAACATCACATGTGGCCATTATCTGAATGTATGTTTGGATGGGGAACACTCAAATGAGAAAACTCATGGTCCTTTCTTGCTGTCCCCTATTTTTGGCTATAAAATCGCTGCATAATATAAAAATTTATTATGGCCTTAAGCTTCGATGGATAATTCTGAATGTGGAATTTAAATTATTGCTTAGATATGCTTCATAATTAATATGAAGCGAGATGACATGTTATCTACCTGCCAAAACTGCAAGACTGGGCACCTTCAAATATATCTGTCTTTAACCTATCATCCAAAGTCCTGTAGGGTAGACTTTATTTCTAGGCAAACTGGCACATGTTACAGATATTCAAGGTCTTCCTGGATTATTTGCATTTCTATCTGCATTGGTGAAAAAAAAAAAAAATCCCTTTTTACAGAAAAAGATTGCCTTTGAGTAGCTTTAGTATGCTACCACAAACAGTAGGATGGTAACCATATTGATCTCACTGTACAGTAAGAACTTTGTGGATAAATTAATAGTAACTTAGCATATTGTAACATCCTAAAAGTCTTTCCTTTTTTCTATTTGGAAAAAAAAAAAAAAAAAAAAAAAAAAAAAAAAAGAGCTAGCAGCTCCAGACTACATTTGTTGCAATGTAAGCTCCAGACTACCTTTGTTGCAATGCAAATAGTTGGCTGAATATGAGCCAGAAGTGTGCTCAGGTAGCCAAGAAGGCCAACAGCATCCTGGCTTGTATAAGAAGCAATGTGGCCAGCAGGTCTAGGGAAGTGATTGTCCCCCTGTACTTGGCTCTGGTGAGGCCGCACCTCGAGTACTGTGTTTAGTTTTGGTTGGGCCCCTCACTATAAGAAGGACATCAAGGTGCTTGAGCAAGTCCAGAGAAGGGCGATGAAGCTGGTAAGGGGTCTGTAGAACAAGTCCTGTGAGGAGCGGCTGAGGGAGCTGGGCTTGTTCAGCCTGGAGAAAAGGAGGCTCAGGAGCAACCTTATAGCTCTTAATAAATATATTAAAGGAGGCTGTAGTGAGGTGGGGGCTGGTCTATTCTTCCACGTGCCTCTCTCCCACAGGACGAAGGGGAACAGGCTAAAGTTACGCCAGGGGTGTTTTAGGTTGGCTATTAGGAAGAACTTCTTTACTGAGAGGGTTGTGAGGCATTGGAATGGGCTGCCCAGGGAAGTGGTGGAGTCACCATCCCTGGAGGTCTTTAAAAGACGTTTAGATGTTGAACTTAGTGATATGGTTTAGTGGAGGACTTGTTAGTGTTAGGTCAGAGGTTGGACTCAATGATCTTGAGGTCTCTTCCAACCTAGAAAATTCTGTGATTCTGTGATTCTGTAATGATGCCTTCGCAAATCAGGTGACCTGGGGAAAACAACATATTGTGCTTTTTTCTTTCATATATAAGTAGCTTCTTTCAGCTCTTGGTTTATAATTTTTCATGGAATGATAGTCACAGAATGGTTGAAGTTGGAAGGAACTTCTGGGTCTATCTGGTCCAAATCCCTTGCTCAAGCAGGGCCACCCAGAGCAGGTTGCCCAGGACCTTTGCCAGACGACTTTGGAAGATCTCTAAGGAGGGAGACTCCACCACCTCTCTGGGCAACATGTTCTAGTCCTAGTCATTCTTACAGTAAAAGTCTTTCCTGTTGTTCTAATGGAACCTCTTCTGTTCCAGTTTGTGCCAATTGCCTCTTGTCCAGTCATTGGGCACCACTGAAAAGAGCCTGGCTCCGTCTTCTTTTCACCCTCCTTTCAGGTACTGATATACATTGATAAGATCCCCGCTAAGTCTTCACTTTTCATGTCCTTCACTCAGTTTCTGATACTTTTTTTCTCCTAGCATATTCCAAGGCCAATTAAATATTGGCTTCCAGAGATGTAATGAGAAAACTTCTCAGCCTTGCATTTGCTGAACTGCAGTTGGTAATTCTCAATGGAATATTAAGCTAGAGAGTTATTAGTTCAATATATCATCTCTATTCTTCAGATGAGATACACACATGCAATAAATAAATAAATAAGACATGACAATGTGGCAACAGAACTGTAGGTGGATAAACATAGTGTGCAGCTGTAATCTAAATCCATCAATCAAATAAAATTAAAACCATAGTCAACATCTTGTGTCATAATCTCCGTGAAGAGATAATCAAACCATTTGCTTGAGGTAGAAAAAGGCAAGTGTGCTTAAACAGTTTTGTGTTATTGATCCAGTGCAATTCTGAGAACAGCCCCTGTGGTGTAATCTGTACAGCTTGATGGATTGCATTAGTCCACTTAGCCCAGTGAGATCACCTTCAACATTTGTTAAGTAATATAAATAAAAAATAAAATGACAGCAAGGAAGAAAACCATGGATCAGAAAATACAAAAATGGTACTTAAATGTCTTCTATCAGCAGAGTATCTGAATATGCCTCTGTTTTGAATTGAGTAATCTCATACATCTGAATAAAAGTTTTATCCCTGCTTTACAGATGTAGGGATCAAGGCACACAGATCCTACTCAGACCATGTAGCTTCAATGTACTCCTGCATTGAAAAGCTGAACTGACTTGTTTAAAGGCCAGAGTATTCTTCATTCAGTAACATCTTACTAACAGGTACAAGGAAGTTATAAGAGACAATGGGGATTGCTAGTTATTTGAAGATAATATTAACAAGCAAAAATCTTAACTACTTCAATTCAGATTAAGTCAAAATATCAGTTAAGAAATTCAGCAACTAAAAATGTGTACAGACACTTTCACATCTCTATGTTAAAATATGAATTGCAGAGAGGCTTGGGAAGAATGATGCCACACACAGTTCCACTGAGTTACCCTGCTGTATGAACGGTGTAATTTGGCAGAACCTGAATAACTTTTTGTAAGGTTCTGCTGTTTTATATAAGAAGAAGACCTGGCTTTTCAACATCACTGACTTTATATCTTATTTATTCAGTAACTTAATTTATATCACCAAGTTTATGGCATCACTGGACTTTCAAATCTTTAACTCTTTAATAAGATCTACTCACTTTCATATATCGTGAATTTGCAGCCATGGAGAAGAGCATTAAAATATTTTTCTTATTGCAGTTATTTTCCACAGACATTTATTGTGCATGACATTATCAAAAAGGGATAAATGGTCAAAAAATAATTTGCTCATTTGTGACTGTAAGGAAGTGCATATCTGAAGCCAACTGTTTCTTTCAACTTTTAGAAATAACTAGACTTTAGTTTTCATCTGAACCTGACTTCTCATGCTTTCCATTTTGCTCCTTCTTGTTTTAGAGGCAGCAGGGACTGAAGTTCACCTCCATTTTAAATCAGACCAGAGTTGTGCTTGTTTAAGTTGTCTGATATATAAGCAAAAGGCCCTATGCATAATATCAGCTTTGCTATAAAAGGTCAAAGTCATGGAATTCAGTAGTGTTTAAATTACAACAGAAAGGAATTAGACAAGATTGAAATAGGTGAAACTTAATGGGAAGTGAGACACTAAATAGTTTTTAAATGGCCTGGTAACCTTCATGCAATTCTTGAAAAAAATGCCATATTCCTCAAACCCAATATGTTTCCACCTTCCTATTTTTACTTTCTAATGGTCAGTTCAAAAGAGATGTATATTTCTTCTAATAGGAAGGGGACCTTTAAGTCCAAGAGCTTCATTAATAGTTCCATCATGCAGTGGACTCATCATTCAATTATACTGCTTTGTAGGCTGTCTGCATGGACCTGATGTAAGGGAGAAAAGAAATTCTGTATGGTGACTCAAGAGCATGTATTAGACCCAAATCTCCTCTTTATTGTGACTAAAATCCCAGAAAGGAATGAAACATGAGAGTAGCAATGGAGATTTGACATGGATGCAGAGTAGATACTCAGAAGAAACATTGTGCTGCATTTCTCTCCCTCCTGTGCAGAAAACCCCAGAAGTGGGCACAAGAGCATGCTGTGCAGTTGTTTGTGGACACAGTCCTCTGCAGACACCTGTGGCAGGTGCAGACCCTGGGCACACATCAAACCTAGAGAACAGTTGTGGAAAGGCAATAAGCATCCTGTTGGTATTTTTTTGCCCTGACATCTGCTATGTTGCTGACAATGAGGACCTCATCCTGCATTTCACAAGAACATGTTCATGCCCTTGTAATGGGCATTCTGGTGACTATCACAGAAGATCTTATTTATTTATTTATTTATTTATTTAATGCTTCCATTACATTTATTATTTTTACCTGTAGTTTCAAGCTTCTACTAATTTAGCCTCTTCCTCTAAGCCTTTCCTGCATTTATAGCCACATTCTTTGCTCTAAATTTTTGCACATTAAATAATTTCCTTTGTAAAGGTATATTTGCCCTCTATGTGAAACAGAGTAATTTAAAATGAACCTGTGTTTAAAACACAGAGAAGAGTCCAAGTTCATATTCTCATGGAAAAAGCTAAGCTTTTCACTTGTCTTTTGCCATCAGGCAGTTGAAAATACAAAGAATACAAATTGAGAGATCTATGTAAGCCTTGAAAATGCATCAACGGGATCAGGCAGAGTGAGAGACTGTGCATGAAACCTTCAGGTCTGGGAAGTTTCACATTAACATTGAAGTCCCAGAGAGCTGTCCTTGATTCTTTTATGAACATACAAGAAGATTTTGCAGATTTTTCTTCTTTAGATGATAACTGTCAACAAGCAGTGATCAATTAATTTTATGTGAACCTTCACTGATGTCATACAAAGAATTCAGATCTTCCATGAAATGTCCTATCAAATATATTAGGCAGGATTATTACTGAATTTTGGTTTCCTTTCAATTACAAATACAATTATATCAGTTTGTTGTGGACTTTTTGTCAATATAACTATTTGTCTGGAAGCCATACTAAAAATAAGTATTCCTCTGTAACTGAATCTAACCATGTTATCAGTTTGTAAGGAGAAATTTCTGCCAGCTTCAGCAGTAAGATCTACTAAAAAATTCTTCATATAACACACCAATATTAAGTAATACTAATGAATGGCTAAAACTGTCAGCTCAGCTTTCTTGGGGGAAGAAAAAAGGTAAATTTTCTTTCCAGGATTTCTAAGACTAGTTATGAAACGCCTGTCATAATAGAATACAACAGTGGATAGACCATTTCACTGATTCCATTTAAAAAAATATATACTAAAAAAAAAAAAAGAAATCACTCTCTGTATGTTTTAGGTGGCCCTTGGTACTCCATAGCTTCTTTAACTAGAATAATCTTGCATAATGTGCTAACCCAGGCAAGATACTGAATTGTATAAAAATAGCCTTACCTTGAGTTGCTGAATACAAGGTTATATCAGTTGTTAAATATGGAATAATTATTCTGCCATAAGATCATCAGTGGCCACATGTGCTTCACATAACTGAATTGCAAGATATAAATTCAGTGTTAAGAAAAAGTCTCTAATGAGCTCTTAAAATTTTAATACCTGAACTGAGAATGTGCTTTGCATTGCTGTTAAAAAGCTGTTAAACCTGGTATCAAAGTCTTAAATAAATAAATGAATAACTGAAACAACAGAATATATGAAATGGTTGGATAATTCCCTGACAAGCTTCAATACATAGTATTGAATACTATTCCCTTCAATACATAGTATTGAGGGAAGAGAAAGAAGTCCCACTGCCCCTAAACTTGTACTATTACAACAGCCCATAGTGAATAGCAGGTTGGCAATGTAACCTCATGAGGAGTTTGCCTTGGAGAATTTTCATTTAATAGAGAGGACGGGAGAAAATATGTATGAAAAATCAGAAGGAGCAAAAAGGATGTGATGATTCAACAAAACTGATCTCACAGCTTTGTCTGTTTACTGTAGGACTCTGTTCTTTATTTATTCACAATCTGCACAGCAAGCTAGCATATGGGCTGGGGGCGAGGGGGCCATGATTTGGCATCTACTGACTAATTTGATATATAGCACATTTTTCCTATCTTCTCAATACACAGGATGCTGAAAATTATTTGAAAATTAATGAGGAACAAAATGACCCTTTTTTATTATTATTTTTTCTTGCATAGCATGCAGTTCACTGCACCTGGTTTGGAGAAAGGAAAGTGGAAAACAATTGCAAAATTCTTAAGGGCACATTTTTCGACCTGGTAATCAGAAAGGAATGAATTGGTTACATTTAGTTCTAGGATGCACCAATGTTATGGGAAAACAAGGGAGAGGAAAGACTTGTAAAGATGGGATAATCTTCTAAGCATTTTTCTGATTCATCTTGATCACTGTCAGTGCACTGAATAAGAGTGGCTTCAGGCTGTGAAAAATGCCTGACCTTTTTTTTCAATCTGCAGAAAGTCAAGATCAACTTCAAAAATAATGGAAAGATGGAATGGAATTAGAGTTAGAATGTTGTAAATAATAGATTTAGAAAAATTCTAAAAATGCAAAAATTTTGTTAAAAAATGGAAGTAAAAATGCTTATTTTAAAAATTCTCATTATCTGACAAATTTAAAAAGTAGATTGCACTTTTTTATTTAAAAAAAAAAAAAAGGAAAGAAAATCTTAGAAAAAAAAAACCACACATCATTAAACAGTCTAAGTCAAGACATTTCTAGGAATACTAAATCATGACACTAAAAATGCATTTAATCAGGTGAAATTTGTGTATTAGACTTGGAATTAAATATGATACTCAAAATACACACAGAAAATATAATAGGATCTAGGAACTTAGAATTAAGAAAGGGAGCTAGGAATCTTTATATACACACACACACATACACACACACACACGTATAATATATATATATATATAGTCCTTCTACACAGAAATGGAATAATTAAATCTAGATTGGAAATGACCTTCAGGATCCTCAAGTTCATCCATAAACCTAACCTTCTGAGTCCCATCACTAAACCATATCCTTCAGTGCCACATCCACACATCAGTTAAATACCTTCAGGGATGGGGACTCCTCCACTCTCCTAGGCAACCTGTTCCAATGCTTGACCACCCTCTCCATGAAGAAATTCTTCCAATCTAACCCAAGAAACTGTTGTATTGGGTGACAAGGTTTTGGTACCAGTGGGCTGCAGGGGTGGCCTCTGTGAGCACAGCCTAGCAGCTGTGCTTTGTCAGATCAGAGACAGCTCCAGTTGGTTCCAAAGGGGAACTGTGGCTGATGCCCAGAGCTGAGCCAGTGAGCAGCGCTGGTTGGGCCTCTGGGAAAGTAGAATGAAGAAAAGGGATAAAAAAAAAAAATGATGCACAACAGCAGCTGGGAGAGCGAGGAGTTAGAACCAGCCTTGCAGGTCCCAAGGTCACTAGAGCAGGAGGGCAGAAGGTGCTCCAGGCACACAGCACAAGTTCCCCTGCAGCCTGTGGAGAGGCCCCTGGTGGAGCAGGCTGTCCCCCTGCAGCCCATGGGTCCCACATGGAGCAGATCTCCATGCTGCAGCCCATGGACAAGCCCCTGGTGGAGCAGGTGGATGTGGCCTGGAGGAGGCTGCGGCCCATGGAGAGCCCAAGCAGGAGCAGGCCGCGGGTCGGAGCTGCAGCCCATGGAGAGGAGCCCACGCAGGAGCAGGGGGTCTGGGGGAAGCTGCCATCTGTGGGGGACCCGTGCTGGAGCAGTTTGCTCCTGGGGGATGGACTCCATGGTACGGAGCCATGTGGGAGCAGTTCTTGAAGAGCTGCTGCCAGTGGGCAGCCCCCGCAGGCTCAGTTTGGGAAGGATGGCATCCCGTGGGAGGGACCCCATGTTGGGGCAGGGGCAGAGAGGGACCGTGAAGGAACAACAAAGACGAAGCCCCCGTTCCCCATTCCCCTGCACTGCTCTGGGGGAGGAGGTAGAAAAAAGTGGATGGTGGGGAAGTTGGTTTTAGTTTGAATTAGTTTCTCATTGTACTATTCTGTTAGTAATAGGCAATACTTACAATAGTTGTTGAGTACTCTCCCTGTCCTTATCTCAAATGTTGAGCCCTTTCCATAATATTTTCTCTCTTCTTCCTTTGAGGAAACAGAATGAGAGATCAGCTTTGTTGGAATTTATCTGTCCATAGGTGTGAAACCATCACAGCTGTACATCTGTCCAAGCCATAAGCAGCCAGTTTCTTCAGAATACAGTGGGAAATGGTGTCAAATATTTTACCGAAATCCAAGTAATATCCAATATCCACAGCCTTTCTCTCACCTACCTAGCTAGCCATCTTGTGGTACAAAAAGATCAGGTTAGTCAGGCAGGACCTGTCTTTCATAAACAGTCCTGGATGCATCTGATGACTCAATTGTCCTGCATATGCCATATGATGCCATTCAAGATGATCAGCTGCACAACCTTCTCTGGTACCAAGATCAGACTGACAGTACTGTAATTCCCTTACATGCTTATATAATGTTATATACATCTTTTGTCTGAAATAGATAAGAGACTTTTGTTAGTAAGGCTTTTGTTAGTAAGTATGATTGTGGTCAGTGATAAGTCTGATGTAAAATAAGCTTGGGTCTACATAGTATAAATTAATATCTGATTATTGTACTGGTGTGCATGAATTAAAGTTAGATAGAAAATAAATTATTTGTTTGAAATGTGTATTATACTCAAAGTTTCAGAAGTTTTTAATTCCCTAGTTTTCTTTGAAATTTTGCTTATGGTGTCACCTAAGAAAAAAATATAGCAGATTAACATCTTGGAAATTATTGACATGGAAGGTATAGATTGACATTGCTGTTCCAAATGAGACTTCAAATGATCTTGATTTTTTTCATGGTTCCGCTCAAGTGGGCAGCTGAGCTCCACCACAGCCACTCTCTCACTACCCCTCCTCAAAGAGGAATGGGGAGAAAATATGTGAAAAGGGCTCAAGAGTTGAGATAAGGACAAGAAAATCATGCAATAATTATTGTAATGGGCAAAACAGACTCAGCATAAGAAGATAGTAAGATTTATTGCTCACTACTAACAAGCTAGAGAAGTGAGAAACAAAGGAAAGAAACCAAAAGCACCTTCCCCCTCCATCCACCCTCTTCCACCTCCTCCCCCCGAGCGGAGCAGGGGAACGGGGGAATGGGGGTTATGGTCAGTCTACAGCACTTCTTCTCTGCCGCTCCTTCTCGGTCACTCTCGTCCCCTGTGCTGTGGGGTCCCACCCACGGGATGCAGTCCTTGATGAACTGATCCAGCGTGGGCTTCCCACAGGCAGCAGCTCTTCCAGAGCTGCTCCAGATATGGGTCCGTACCACGGAGTCCATCCCTCAGGAGAAAACTGCTCCAACCTGCGTCCCCCATGGGCAGCAGCTCCTGCCAGGTCACCTGCTCCTGCGTGGGCTCCTCGCCATGGGCCACAGGTCCGGCCCGGAATCTGCTCTGGCAGGGGTCTTCCACAGGCGGCAGCCTCCGTCGGTGCAGGGCCACCTGCTCCACCGTGGTCTCCTCCACGGGCTGCAGCATGGAACCCTGCTCCACCGTGGCACTCCATGGGCTGCAGGGGGACATCCTGCTTCACCATGGTCCTCACCACAGGCTGCAGGGGACTTCTGCTCCGGCACCTGGAGCACCTCTCCCCCTCCTTCTACACTGACCTTGGCACCTGCAAGGCTGTTCTCTCACTCTCTTCACTCTCCCGGCTGCTGTCTGGCGCAGTGTTTTTTTCCCTGTCATAAATATGCTCTCACAAAGGCACAAAACAACATCGCTTATTGGCTCAGCTCTGGAAAACAATGGGGCCCTTCCCAAACATGGGGCAGCTTCTAGATCTTTCTCACAGAAACCACCCCTATGGCTCCCTGCTACCAAAACCTTGCCACGTAAACCCACTACAATTTTCTACACTTATTTTCAGTCCAGCTATCCATTAGTAGTGTGAAAGATTTTTTTGATTAGAAAATCCATTTTAGTCTTGGGATAGTTTCCAGAAAAGACTTTGTTTGCTTGTTTTCTGCCTTTTTCTGCCTTTATATATATGTTTGTGTGTGTGTGTGTATGTATATGTATATATATATATTTTATATTATTTATATATAATTTATATATTTATTATTTCAAAACCAATAGTAGAGTGTTTTTTATTTTATTTTATTTTATTTTATTTTATTTTATTTTATTTTATTTTATTTTATTTTATTTTATTTTATTTTATTTTATTTTACTTTTAAGTAATCTTCCAAGTAAAATATTTTGAAAGATATTCCTGGTTACTTAATTAATTCTTTCCCAAATTTAGTTCTTCTGTTTTTGCAGAATCATTGTCATGTACAACCTTCTGCTGAAAACAACAGTATTTTCCAAAGATGAATTGTGGTTTGTTAAAGAATACCTGTGAGGCTCACCACTCAGCTCTGGTCACTTCAACAATAGTGACAGCACAAGCAGTAGCATCTCTGAGAGTTTATTCTGAGAGGCAAAAAATATCAAAGAGGAATCAAATATGAAAGATACCCCAGCAGCCTAGAGTAAAAGTTTTGTATAATCATCATACTTTGTTAAGACAAAGTCTTTTGAGTCTGGATGATAGTTATTGAAATTCACTTTCTTTTTATTACTGAATGTTTATTTAGTTATTTTGTGTGTGTGTGTGTGTGTGTGTGTATGTGCACGTGCAACAGAGCTCCAGATTTCCAACTGCAGTTATTTAATTGCCAGGTCTATATATGACAGATATAATTCTATGAACAAAACACTGAATCTATCTGTGACTAGATTATGTCTCCAAGTACCCTGAAAACAGTTTACAAAAGGTGTTTTTCCCAAGGAGAGGGAAGAGGAGAGCCCATCAGCCCATTGTTAAAGGTATTTCAATCCCTGACATGAGTACAGACTGGGAGAAGAGCTCATTGAGAACAGCTCTTCAGGGAAGAATTTAGGGATTCTTCTGATGAATGAAGTATGAGCCAGCAGTGTGCGCTTGCAGCCCAGAAGGCCAACGGTCTTCTGGGCTGTATCAAGAGAAGAGAAGCCATCTGAGAGAAGGAGGTGATTGTCCCCCTCTGCTTTGCCCTTGTGAAGCTCCACTGGGAGTCCAGTGTCTAGGTGTGGGGCCCCCAGCACAAGAAGACTGTGGAGCTGTTAGAGCGGGTCCAGAGGAGGGCCACAAAGATGATCAAGGGGCTGGAGCACTTCTACTATGAAGAAAAGATGAGAGCTGGAGCTGTTCAGCCTGAAAAAGAGAAGGCTCTGGAAAGACTTTATTGCAGCTTTTCAATACTTAAAGGTGGCTTATGAAAGAGATAGAGAGCAACTTTTTGCTCAGTCAGATGATGACAAGCCAAGGGGCAAAAAGAGAGGAGATAATCTAGATTAGAGATTAGGAGGAAATTCATCACTCAGAGGGTGGTGAGGCACTGGCACAGGTTGTCCAGACAAGTTGTGGATGCCCCATCCCTGGAGGTGTTGAAGGCCAGATTGAACAAGACTCTGGGCAACTTGATTCAGTGGATGGCATCCCTGCCTATAGCAAGGGTATTGGAACTAGATGGTCCTTCCAAACTGAGCCATTCTGTGATTCTGTGATACTTGCTCACTGACTGCTTCTAAGATACTTCTGTGTTATATGATTCCACCCAGACTCATGGCAGCAAATTTAGTTGAACAAAAGACTTTAAGAAAACCAGAGACTGCAAAAACTGCTTTCAATGACTGAGAATGAACACAAAAATATGCCTGGCAATATTCCAGAAATGCTTGTGATTAAGTGGACATGGAGGAAAGCCAGAAAAAAAAAAAAAAAAAAAATGGTGGCTTTGCTCTGAGTGCAAATATTATCATACAGCTCTCATTATAACATGGTAAAAGATACAGCCATATTCAAGGAACCAAAGACATCATCTGATTGCACAAATAGTTATTCTCTTGAGTTTCCTTAGCAAAAGCTAAAGAGCAGGAACCATTGGTTCAAATATGTATGATTTTTTGTTTGTTTTGCTTTGTTGTTTTGTTTGTTTGTTTTAAATCTTTCTCACTGGGGTTGTTTCCCAGATTATTTCTTATCATGGCTCTAACTTGCAAAGTTTATATCTCCTCCAACTTCGGCAAGTGAAGATAAACCATTGAGTATGTGCTGAGCATTTCAGCTGATCGCCCTTATTCAGCAACTCTCATTTTTTGCTCAACACTTTAAAATGAGATGAAATGTTCATCTAGTTTATAGGCGGTGTGCTCAGCATCTTTCAGGACAGTGTATCAGCACTGAATCTTGATACTGACAAGTCTTCAAACAAAAAATACTTTTTTCTATCTGCTTTTTAATATGCATGACCATATTTATTAATTTATAATAGTAATTTATTTCTTCATCCCAGTTCAGGGTTTCATTTCTTATGTATTCAGTAGAAACTAAACCCAAACTGCTGAGGGCACAATTCCTACTAATTGTCTCAGTCTCAAATTGATTCACGTACCATTTATGTTGCACAGTCAAGTAGCCCTATTTCCTAGCAATGCAATCAGAAAACTATTGACCAGCAACAATGCAGGTTTTACTTTATATTACTAAAATAGACAATCCCTGGAGTAAAGTGTAGTTTTTGTAAATTTTGGGTGATTCACAGAAATGAAACTCCTGCTTTTCATTCTTTTATACTGTGTAAACTTCTATATTCTCTCCCTTCCTCTATAGAGAGGCATTTCTCATAGGCAACCTATGAGAAACAGAGAGCCTGGACACACAGGAGGCAGCCAACCACCCTGTGGAGATCATAACATTTATTTATTTGTTCATTTTTGAGATAGTAGAGAAGCCTGTTCCTGACAGACAAATTTGTATGGTCAAAGGCAGGGGAGAGGAAGCCCATAATGACTCTATTTCCTATTAATTAAACAAACAAACAAAAAGATTTCCATACTTTTTTTTGTCTTTAGTTGCAATCCAACAAGTAAGGTACAGTCCTTAAATTTGAAACTTTGTGGTGCTCAAATAATTGGACACAACTTTAGTTTCTGTATCTCATACTGCTATTCATAATAATTAGAAAAAAAAATGTATGGAAAAAATCTAAACCAAATTAAAAAAATAAGAAAAGAGAACCTGAGGCTTAAGATAGTGATTTTTAAGTATTAAAGATCTCTGTATATTACAATGCACTATCCTTGGTGCAGAAGTCTTTGTGACAGGTTTTATCAGGAAATGTTGCAAGTTTTTTCTTCTTTTTGCACTGCAAGTTAATTCAGTAGTGATCCAGTAGCTACCTAGGAAACATATTTAGGAAGAAAGTACTGATAATACTGGAAGGGCTAATTCAGATTTAATTTTCTTTCTTTATTTATTTATTTTAGATTTTCAGAGGTTGAAAAAAAAATTTGTATTGCTAAATGTAGAGGAATTTACAAAAATACTTCTAGTGTTTATTATTAGTTTATTATTGGTATAATAAAACTGACAAGCCATGAAAATTGTAATAAGAGAATAAGTTTTTTAAACATTTTAAATAAACTGTGCAAAATTTGTACTGTTGTAAACAGCAGTTATTGAGCTGCACCCTGTCAACACTGTTGATGACACTGAGTCATTCTTTCCATACATATTTATCATATCACAAACTTCTTTACAACTTTGGCTGATCTATTAATAAAAATAAGGATTTCCTATTGTAAACTCACTCAGATGATAACGTGTCCTGGATTCAAACCCTCCACCTGTGTCACTACATTCTGATGATTTCAGTTTATCTGTTTAGGCCACAATGAGCTATACCCTCATAAAAATTACATGTTCTCCTGAATGATACAGCTTAAAATTGAAATATTTCCCACCTTACATGATTCAGATAAACTAAAATTCTTATGCTGTTGGAGGTTGCTCTAACAATTAATAAGATGTTGGACATGAAATTTTCAGGGGAGAAATACATTATGTCTTTTAGATATTGAAGGAAAGAGTGTATCTATTATATTTGTGTGTGCCTGCATTAGTCTTTTTCCTTCCTTCCTTCCTTCCTTCCTTCCTTCCTTCCTTCCTTCCTTCCTTCCTTCCTTCCTTCCTTCCTTCCTTCCTTCCTTCCTTCCTTCCTTCCTTCCTTCCTAGTGTTTTTAGACCTTTGTGTTGAAATGTCTGGGCTTAATGAAAACTATAAATTTAAGCAGTGAAAATTTATTTTTGGCTGTAGATCTCAGGTGAGAAGTAAAACAATCTTGTATTATGCAAAGAATATCAGTTCAGTGTTTATGTAAGTTATGACTTTCAAGCACTGTGTGTGAGCTTTAAAAGACACTTTTTTTTTTCTTAGAAAAGAAACTCACAGTTTTAATGATACAGAGAACATGATTAATGAAATATTTTCTATACTTTTGTTAAGAACTTGAAATGAAGGATGCCTAGTTTATTTGTAAATAGAAGATTTTGTTTTAATTTAACATAAATCACCCAGACTTAGTTCTGTTACAATTTTGATTATGTTTCCTGAGTGTTTTTCACCCTTATATGTCTACAGTACAGGTCTGTGAATCATCTTTCTCTTTAACCTCTGATGAATAAATTTCATTCACAATAATAACCAGTACATTTCATCTGTAGTAAACTGTTACAGCTATTTCACCTTTCATGCCTCCAATTCCCATAAAAGCTCCAAGAAAATTATATTAAAAGAAGCTTTGAGTACAACATCAAAAGGTGGAAATTTAGCATCTAAAGGCCAAGAAATAAATTACTGTTCTTAGTACAACATTACCAGGGTCTTGTTCTGTATACAGTTCTTCTCAGATATAAATTTTGACCATTTATCATCTAAAGTCACCACCATACATATGCAGGACAATGAATACACCTAAGTAACTTTTGGATTTTTCTGATTTCAATATATATATATATTTTTCCTACTTTAAAGGGTGCAATCTTTTTGCAACTAACATTGTATACATATGCTGTGCACACACATCACTCCCACTAGAAAAAAAAAAAAAAAAAAAAAAAAGTTTGCTGGGTTTTGACACTTTTTTTTTTTTTTAATTATTATTATTATTATTATTAGAGCTAAAAAATGAAATAAGGTTATTGGATAAGAGTCTGCTTTTCCTTTGTTCCAGCTCTCCAAAGGCAGCAGAGCTGGGCAAGGTACTCTGTGTTCCAGCTGCTCCTCTTTGTTCTCCCTAGCACACTCTTCCACAAAGATGGATGCACAGAGTAAGAGGTACCATTTGTGTTTTTTACTGAGATCTCTCAAGTTGCAAATGTCCCTGGTCAGGTAACCCTGGCACATTTTTTTCTTTCTGTACTCTCAAGCCAAGAGTCTCTCCCCATAACCAAAGCCAATATGAAAGCAGCAGTGTAGTGTCAAGTAGCATTAAGAAAATTGTGTTTTGGGGAAACTTAATTCTATCCATCAGATAATCTTGGAAATATTTCCATTTTTCAGTCTGAAATCTATTTTAACAGAAAGACAGCATGTTATTTCCACTTTTCTATTCATCTTTCTTTCCCACCACCCTCTTCTCCCTTCCTCTACCACTTCTGATGCAGAGAAATAGATTTTAAACTAAAGGTCAAAAGGGTAAGTGCTGGACATATCTGAATTTAATTTAGCTGTTGTTGTCTTTCCCTTGCAGAGTAATGTTTTTGTATATTAAATTAAGTTGTTGGGTTGCTTTTTTCTTTACAATGGTTTATCTTTTCAAATAAAAATCAAATGATATGATGCTTTAGCATATGTAAACAGATTTTTAAAATGATAATTAAAATCTGCCCTTTCTGATGATCTGCACGTATTACATACAAATTGCATTTCAAATTACATAAAAATAACATTTCCCCTCTGCTTTTTGTTACTTGTAAAATCAATTATTCAGAAGAATAATGTTCATTACAATTAGAAATATCACACCTGAAGTTTTAGTTCATTAATGTAGATTTCCATAAATGTAATAATGAATTGAATTGGTTTTGTTCCAGAGTTAGTCTTTTGTATAAAACTCCAATATTTTCTTTTTTTTTTTTTTCCTCCTGCTAATGATATATTTAGCAATGTAAGAAAGACTACAGACTAGAACATTACACCATGTGAGATAAGGAAGTAATTTGCTCAGGTGTGTGAGTAGAAAATAACAAATGAATTGACTGCAGCATTTCTGTGATTCAGCTTTACAAAAGGCATTGTTACTAAGAAGAGAATGCTTTCTTCTATTTGAAGTGAGTGTATAATGGCAAGAAACCAACAATTACAGCTGCTGAAATTCACATTGCATCAAATACACCACCCCTTCAAATGTCTTCAGAAAATAGACTTTTTATGGACATTCACAGTTCTGGGAAGAAGATAGTCCCTGATCTCATCTGAATCTTACACTGGACCTTTGAAAACAGTACTTCAGAGTCACATTAAGTAATATGAAATTCATAAACTTTATGTGGCCTACTGCCTCCCGGAAGATCTTTGGGTATAAGCATTTTTCTTGATACCTTGTAGGACATTAGGAAGCTTACCTAGTTAGTCTGATTAAAAAACAACAACAAAACAAACAAACAAACAAACAAACAAAAAACTATTCATAAGCTCTCTGGATCTCTGCCTCTTAAATTGTCTCTCCCAGTGCAGTGAGTGCAGTGGTGGAAAAGATATATATAGAGAGATACAGGTATCTGTATAAATTTGTGCTTGCTATCTGTTTTTCTCTGTCTGTCTATCTACACCCTGGTACACAGGATAGTTTTTACCATGAACTTCTTTGTAGAGGCTGTAATGCCTTCATTTTATTAATTCATCCAACTTTCAAGCTTGGGCTAATGCACATAATATTGACATAATGGAAAAGTAGCAAAGCTGTATAAAAATGCTGACTGAAAACAATGGAGAAGAAACTAGGAATTCCTGGATGAAGTAGCAATAAATTCTATTTGCCTCAGTTCCTAAGCAACTGCATAAGGAAATTTTTTTTCTTTGGTTTGGTTTTCTTTTTTTCCCTTTTTAGGGATGGAAAGAAAAAGCTCACCAATATTTTTGTTTGCCTCTTTACTTCCTATTGCAAAATTTAAATGCTCTGCCACTGAAAATATATTTAGTTAGTACAAAACCATCAGAAATGTCACAGAAATTCTATATCCCCCCTTCTATAAATAGTATAGTCGTATTGTCTTTCTTTGAAAAAAAGCATAATTCAGTTTTGCTGATACCACCTCTTGCAGCTTTACTTCCTTAAGAAAACTTTCTCTTTTGTCTTCCTCATGTAGTTGATAACAGTTTTTATTTGTCTGTTTGTCTGTTTGCTTGTTTTATTATTCCCTGGCTAATTAAAACACTACTGAGACTTTTTTTTTTTTTTTTTTAAGCTGAGCCGGTTTTCATTTACTATATGTTTCTTCCTGGTGTTTGAAGTAAATTAAAGGTTCAAAAGTCAACTGTGTTGCTCTCCTACTTTCCTCCATGTGTGCTTCTATAACACTTCTTTAGAGTTACTGATGTGATCCATGTTACCTTCTGCTGTAACAAGTCTACATCTTTGGAAATCTTCAAAACTCATCAATACAAAAACTTAAGCAATCTGCTCTGAATTCTCTGTTGGCCCAATTTTGAGCACTCCTGGAGTCCCTTGTCACCCCAATGACTCTGAGATGCTGTGATTTCCCAAGCTGGGGTAGAACACCATGACTCCCCTCTCTGCATTCTATACTCAGAATCAAACAAAACAACAATAACAACAGCATCTTTCTAAAGAACTCCAGAGCTTGCTTCGCTATTTGTACTCCTCCAAATTCCTGAATAAAGATAGTTTCACAGTGTCCTATGCTTTCAGTAACACTCAGAAGATACTTTGTATAATTAATTAGCATTGTCTAGTGATTTATAAGGACCAATGATAACCTTCTTCATTCTTCTATTATTTCTTTTACTAGGAGACTTTCAGGATGTCTGTCCTTTCCTTGATGAACACTCAGAAAATTCATACAAGTGAATACATGTGCATTTTTAAAATTATTTTCCATTGATTCAGTTGCTTTAATAGTGTCTTTTTTTTGAATGAATACCATTTGACTGCTCATTAATTTGAGATTTTCTTGTCCTTAAATCTCTGTGAATAGAAGGGTTTGGTCATTATTAAATCTTTTATGTTAACTAAAGCTACTGCAATAGAATTATAGAATCATTAAGATTGGAAAAGACCTCCGTGATCATCTGGTCCAACCATACTGCTACCACCAATATCACCCACTAAACCATGTCCCTAAGCACCACGTCCAACCTTTCCTTGAACACCCCCAGGGATAGTGATTCTACCAACTCCCTGGGCAACCTGTTCCAATGCCTTACTACTCTTTCCAAGAAGAAATGTCTCCTAATTTCCAACCTAAACCTCCCCTGATGCAACTTGAGGCCATTCTCTCTAGTCCTATCATTAGTTATCTGTGAGAAAAGGCTGACCCCCAGCTCCCCACACCTTCCTTTCAGGTAGTTATAGAGAACAATGAGGTCTCCCCTCAGCCTCCTCCAGACTAAACAACCCCAGTTCCCACAGCTGTTCCTCACAGGACTTGTGCTCCAGACCCTTCACCAGCTTTGTAGACCATCTCTGGACATGCTCTAGGGCCTCAATGTCCTTCTTGTAGTGAGGGGGCCAAAGCTGAACACAGTACTCGAGGTGCAGCCTCACCAGAGCAGAGTATAGGGGGAAGATCACCTCCCTGGTCCTGCTGGCTGCACTATTCCTGATACAAGCCAGGATGCCATTGGTCTTCTTAGCCACCTGGGCACACTGACGGCTCATGTTCAGGTGAGTGTCAGTCAGCAACTGGAACAGATCCTGTTCCTCTACGCAGATTTCCAACCACCTGCCTCAAGCCTGTAGTGTTGCATGGAGTTGTTGTGACCAAAGTGCAGGACTCGGCAGTTAGCCATGTTAAACCTCATCCCATTGGCCTCTGCCCATTGATCCAGAAAAGTCCAATCCATGGGCTTCCAGCTTCTTCAGGAGAATACTGTGGGAGACTGTGTCAAAGGCTTTGCTGTGATCTAGGTAGACTATATCAACAGCCTTTCCCTTATCCACCATGCAGGTCACCCAGTCAAAACTACCATATTAAGTTGGCTATAAACTACCATATTAAGTTGTCACAGCCTCCTGTTTGAAAGAGTATTAGAACCATAGTAACATTATTAGGACAAAGAATCAGAACCATATTACCATATTGCTCAGGAAGACTGAAAAATATGCAACTTTTCATATCAATATGAAATGTTAGTTCAAGCATTAAAAAGGGACCAAGACAAATTCTTGAATATATTAATCAACATTTAATTAGGACTTGATTTTCTTAAATTTATCTAACACTATGACCATTTGGGGATATATGTATAGAATTTAATATCGCTTCATATCCTGACATAGAATTCCTACAGATATCTCAAAAAGCATATTACAAATACCTCCTCCCCACCAGTGATTTATCTAATTTATGTAAATCAAATACCTGTAGGTATTTAATTGTTTTAAAACTATTTTAATCTTCTTAACTGTGGTTGCTCCAATTACAAAGGAATTTTTTAACAAGAAGGGTAACAGGTTGCTATGATATGGTTCATGAAGCTTTTCATCTGTCTGCTATTTAAGTATCTACAAATCCCCACCACCTTCATAGAATCATAAAATCATAGAACAGTTTGGGTTGAAAGGGATCTTAAAGATCATCTAACTCCAATACCCCTACCATGGGCAGGGACACCTCCTACTAAATCAGGTTTCTCAAAGCCCCATCCAGCCTGGCTTTAGACACTTCCAAGGACAGGGCATCCACAACTTCTCTGGAAAACCTGTTCACCTGCCAAATGACCCTCTGTCGTGGTTCTGCTCGAGTGGGCAGCCGAGCTCCACCACAGCCGCTCTCTCACTCCCCCTCCTCAAAGAGGAATGGGGAGAAAATATGTGAAAAGGGGCTCAAGGGTTGAGATAAGAATGAGAAAATCACGCAATAATTATTGTAACGGGCAAAACAGACTCGGCATAAGGAGATAGTAAGATTTATTGCCTATTACTAACAAGCGAGAGAAGTGAGAAAACAAAGGAAAAAGCAAACCAAAAGCACCTTCTGCCCCATCCACCCTCTTCCACCTCCTCCCCCCGAGCGGAGCAGGGGAACGGGGGAATGGGGGTTATGGTCAGTCTACAGCACTTCTTCTCTGCCGCTCCTTCTCGGTCACTCTCGTCCCCTGTGCTGTGGGGTCCCACCCACGGGATGCAGTCCTTGATGAACTGATCCAGCGTGGGCTTCCCACAGGCAGCAGCTCTTCCAGAACTGCTCCAGATATGGGTCCGTGCCACGGGGTCCATCCCTCAGGAGAAAACTGCTCCAAACTGGCTCCCCTACGGGCAGCCACTCCTGCCAGGTCACCTGCTCCTGCGTGGGCTCCTCTCCACGGGCTACAGGTCCGGCCCGGAATCTGCTCTGGCAGGGGTCTTCCACAGGCGGCAGCCTCCATCAGTGCAGGGCCACCTGCTCCACCGTGGTCTCCTCCACGGGCTGCAGCATGGAACCCTGCTCCACCGTGGCACTCCATGGGCTGCAGGGGGACATCCTGCTTCACCATGGTCCTCACCACAGGCCACAGGGGACTTCTGCTCCGGCGCCTGGAGCACCTCTCCCCCTCCCTCTACACTGATCTTGGCACCTGCAAGGCTGTTCTCTCACTCCCTTCACTCTCCTGGCTGCTGTCTGGCGCAGTGTTTTTTTTCCCTGTCTTAAACATGCTCTCACAGAGGCGCAAAACAACATCGCTTATTGGCTCAGCTCTGGAAAACAATGGGGCCCTTCCCAAACATGGGGCAGCTTCTAGATCTTTCTCACAGAAACCACCCCTATGGCTCCCTGCTACCAAAACCTTGCCACATAAACCCACTACACCCTCATGGTAAAGAATTTCCTCCTTATATCTAATATAAATCTCCCCTTTTCTAGTTTAAAGCTATCCCCCCTTGTCCTATCACTATATTCCCTGATAAAGAGTCCCTTCCCAGCTTTCCTGTAGGCCTGCTTTATGTACTAGAAAGCCTATACAAGGTCTCCCCAGAGCCTTCTCTTCTCTTCTCCAAGCTGAATAACCCCAACACCCTCAGCATGTCTTAATAGAAGAGGTGCTCCAGCCCCTTGATCATCTTTGTGGTCCTGCTCTAGACTCATTCTAGTTTTTCTTTCATCTTTTTTTTTTTTTTTTTTTTTTTTATTCCCTTGAACATCTGCCGAGGTGATCGGCTCCGGGGCAGATGCGTTCTGCAGCGGAGCGGGGGATCGGGCCAAGCAGGGCTAATTTTTCCAGCATCGAGCCTACTTGAGGGAGCCGCCAGGACCCGGCAGCCCTCGTGAAGGAGGCTGACAAGGCATAGACGGAGCCAGCAGCGCCCCCTCCCGGGCCGTTCAAAAGCTGCCCCTAGGAAGCACGAGCGACCAGGAGCGCGGCGAACAGGACGGGCAAACAGGGCATGGCACGTCAGAAGGGCGGGGCGCGGCAGGTGGCGCAGGCAGGGCGAGCAGGAAGGGCAGAGCGCTCCCCCCGCCCATATGAACACCTCCTTAACGACAGCCGTTAGCTAGGTGATAATGGTCTCCACCAGGCACTGTGCGCTCTCCAGGAAGTCGGTACACACCCAGACCGACTACCCATTAAAAAATGCAGCAGTTCAGGTCACCGGATGCAGGGAGTGTCTGAGCCTGTTGCTGCCATCGGCGGGAGGCAGAGAAACTGCGTGCGTGAGGTGCAAGCAGGTGGATGACCTGGTCTGCATGGTGGCAGAGCTCAAGGAGGAGGTGGAAAGGTTGAGGGATATCAGGGAGTGCGAGTGGGAGATAGACTGGTGGAGCAACTCCCTGCAGGGCCTCAAGGAGAGGTATCGAGGTGAGACACGCCAAATGGGGGTGGACCCCCTGCCCTGTCGCCGTCGGGCAGAGGGAGGGAATCTGGGAGTTGAGGAGGAATGGAAACAGGTCCCTGCTCGACATCGCAAGCGATGCCCTCCCCTTCCGGCCCCACCTTCCCAGGTGCCCTTACGCAAGAGGTTTGAGGCCCTGGAGCTCGACAGACCAGTAGCTGAGGAAGAGGTAGCAAGTGTTCCCACGAGGATGCCTAGGGTAAGGAGGTCAACTCCACGCCTCAGGACTGCCTCCACCAAGAAAGACAGAAGGGTTATTGTTGTGGGAGACTCTCTTCTTAGGGGAACAGAGGAACCTATTTGTCGGCCTGACCCTACCCGTAGGGAAGTCTGCTGCCTCCCTGGGGCCAGGGTCAGGGACGTTGCCAGGAAGCTTCCCAAGCTGGTACGCCCCTCAGACTATTATCCTCTTTTGGTAGTCCAGGCAGGTAGTGACGACACTGAAGAGAGAAGCCTGAAGGCTATCAAAAGAGACTTTAGGGGACTGGGTCGGTTAGTGGATGGAGCAGGAGTGCAGGTGGTGTTTTCGTCCATCCCTACGGTGGCAGGGAGGGGTACAGAGAGGACACGGAAAGCCCACCTGTTAAACACGTGGCTCCGGGGCTGGTGCCAACGCAGAAATCTTGGGTTTTTCAACCATGGGGCACTTTACTCGGCACCTGGCCTGATGGCTGCAGACGGGTCCTTATCTTTTAGGGGAAAAAGGATTTTGGGCCAGGAGCTGGCAGGGCTCATTGAGAGGGCTTTAAACTAGGTAAGAAGGGGGATGGGGCTGAAGCAAGGATTGTTGGAACTGTACCACGGGAAACAATGGCAAGGCCGGAGGATAAGGCAATGGCCCAGCTGAAGTGCATCTACACCAATGCAGGCAGCATGGGTAACAAACAGGAGGAGCTGGAAGCCATCGTGCAGCAGGCAGGCTACGACTTGGTTGCCATCACGGAGACGTGGTGGGACCAGTCTCATGACTGGAGTGCTGCAATGCCTGGCTATAAGCTCTTCAGAAGGGACAGGCAGCACAGAAGGGGTGGTGGTGTGTCTCTCTATATTAGAGAGTCTTTCGACGTTGTAGAACTCGAGGCTGGGAATGACAAGGTCAAGTCCCTTTGGGTTAGGATCGGCAGGGACAACAAGGCTAGCGTCCTGGTTGGGATCTGTTACAGACCGCCAAACCAGGATGAGGAGACGGATGAGGAATTCTACAGGCAGTTGACAGAAGTTGCGAAATCTTCAGCGCTTGTACTCGTGGGGGACTTCAACTTCCCTGACATATCCTGGAAGCACAACACAGCCCTGAGAAAGCAGTCTAGGAGGTTTCTGGAGAGCGTGAAAGATAGCTTCCTGACGCAGCTGGTTAGTGAGCCTACCAGGGGTGGTGCCCCGCTAGACCTTCTCTTCACAAACAGAGAAGGACTGGTGGAGGATGTGATTGTCGGGAGCTGCCTTGGGCAGAGTGACCACGAAATGGTGGAGTTCTCTATTCTTGGCGAGGCCAGGAAGGGGACCAGTAAAACCGCTGTGTTGGAATTCCGGAGGGCTGACTTTGTGCTGCTGAGGACACTGGTTGGTAGAGTCCCTTGGGGGGTGGTTCTGAAGGGCAGAGGAGTCCAGGAAGGCTGGGTGCTCTTCAAGAAGGAAATCTTAATGGCGCAGGAACGGTCTGTCCCCACGTGCCCAAAGACGAGCTGGCGGGGAAGAAGACCAGCCTGGCTCAACAGAGAATTGTGGCTTGAGCTTAGGAGAAAAAAGAGGGTTTATAATCTTTGGAAAAGTGGGCAGGCCACTAGGGAGGACTATAAGGATGTTGCGAGGCTGTGCAGGGACAAAATTAGAAAAGCCAAAGCTCATCTGGAGCTCAATCTGGCTACTGCCATTAAAGATAACAAAAAATGTTTTTATAAATACATCAACACAAAAAGGAGGACTAGGGAGAATATCCATCCTTTACTGGATGCAGGGGGAAAATTAGTTACAAGAGATGAGGAAAAGGCGGAGGTGCTCAATGCCTTCTTTGCCTCAGTCTTTAGCGGCAATACCGGTTGTTCTCTGGATACCCAGTACCCTGAGCTGGTGGAAGGGGATGGGGAGCAGGATGTGGCCATCACTATCCACGAAGAACTGTTTGGTGACCTGCTACGGTACTTGGATGTGCACAAGTCGATGGGGCCGGATGGGATCCACCCAAGGGTACTGAGAGAACTGGCAGAGGAGCTGGCCAAGCCGCTTACCATCATTTATCAGCAGTCCTGGCTATTGGGGGAGGTCCCAGTAGCCCAGTTGGCGGCTAGGAAACGTGACGCCCATCTACAAGAAGGGCCGGAGGGCAGACCCGGGAAACTACAGGCCTGTCAGTTTGACCTCAGTGCCAGGGAAGCTCATGGAGCAGATTATCTTGAGAGTCATCACGCAGCACTTGCAGGGCAAGCAGGCGATCAGGCCCAGTCAGCATGGGTTTATGAAAGGCAGATCCTGCTTGACGAACCTGATCTCCTTCTATGACAAAGTGACGCGCTGGGTGGACGAGGGAAAGGCTGTGGATGTGGTCTACCTTGACTTCAGCAAGGCTTTTGACACCGTCTCCCACAGCATTCTCCTCAAGAAACTGGCTGCTCTTGGCTTGGACTGGCGCACGCTTCGTTGGGTTAGAAACTGGCTGGATAGCCGGGCCCAAAGAGTCGTGGTAAATGGAGTCAAGTCCAGTTGGAGGACAGTCACTAGTGGCGTTCCCCAGGGCTCGGTGCTGGGGCTGGTCCTCTTTAATATCTTCATCGATGATCTGGACGAGGGCATTGAGTGCACCCTAAGTAAGTTTGCAGATGACACCAAGTTAGGTGCGTGTGTCGATCTGCTTGAGGGAAAGAAGGCTCTGCAGGAGGATCTAGATAGGCTGCACCAATGGGCTGAGGTCAACTGCATGAAGTTCAATAAGGCCAAGTGCCGGGTCCTGCACCTGGGGTGCAACAACCCCAAGCAGAGCTACAGGCTGGGAGATGAGTGGTTGGAGAGCTGCCAGGCAGAGAAGGACCTGGGAGTGATGGTGGATAGTCGGCTGAATATGAGCCAGCAGTGTGCTCAGGTGGCCAAGAAGGCCAACAGCATCCTGGCTTGTATCAGAAACAGTGTGACCAGCAGGGCTAGGGAGGTGATCGTCCCCCTGTACTCGTCTCTGGTGAGGCCGCACCTCGAGAACTGTGTTCAGTTTTGGGCCCCTCACTACAAGAAGGACATTGAGGTGCTTGAGCAGTTTCAGAGAAGGACGACGAAGCTGGTGAGGGACCTGGAGAACAAGTGCTACAAGGAAAGGCTGAGGGAGCTGGGCTTGTTCAGCCTGGAGAAAAGGAGGCTCAGGGGTGACCTTATTGCTCTCTACATGTACCTTAAAGGAGGCTGTAGCGAGGTGGGGGTCTCCCACATGTCTGGTGACAGGACGAGGGGGAATGGGCTTAAGTTGCGCCATGGGAGTTTTAGGTTGGATGTTAGGAAGTACTTCTCTACCGAAAGGGTTGTGAGACATTGGAACAGGCTGCCCAGGGAAGTGGTGGATTCACCATCCCTGGAAGTCTTTAAAAGACGTTTATATGTAGAGCTTAGGGATATGGTTTAGTGGGGACTGTTAGTGTTAGGTCAGAGGTTGGACTCAATGATCTTGAGGTCTCTTCAAACCTAGACATTCTGTGATTCTGTGATCTCTTAGCTGTTCTTACTTTCATTCCTAAAAAGTTCTGAGCTTCAGTGTGGTATAGGAGCCTATTCCCTATTAATATGTAGTCATGTATTCCAACCAGAAAAAAAAAAAAAATCTATGAGAATAATGAAGATGAATATGACACCCGAGAACTTATCAATGTTGACTTCACCGGGTCATTTTCTTTCCAACATTTCCTCTTCTAAGGGTCCCCTTCTCTAGCTTCTTCTTTTCCAGCACTTCTAAGATTTTGTGTCTGTAGCACTGATGCTTTTGTTAATTTCCTCTCTTTTTCTCCTCTTCTAGAGAGAGTTATGTTACCAGTGTCTCTTCTTCCTCCCTTTGAGATTTCAAGTTTAGTTCTTCTGTTTTAACTTTTCAGTGTTAAAAGGGTTTTTAAGAGAATCTCCTTTAGATCAGATATTTTGATTTTTTTTTCTTTTTAAAGACCTTATTTCATCATTTTAAGCTGTTTTCCCATTATTTCTTTTAATTTTCTAATCCAGTGTTGCTTAAGATAATCAAACCCATGCTTCTTCTTTTATAGACAACTGTTGAACTCCAGTGAAGTACAGTTATCTCAGTAACTGCAAGTGCCTCACTTGCAGAAATTTCCAGAGCCTTTAGGCTCCTTTCTATTGCACTGGATTGCTGAGTTTGTCACACTGGGCTCAAACTGCAGAAGAAACATACCTCTTTTTACATCTTGGTACAAAAGGTCCTAGACATTTTTTATAGACCTTTTTCTTTCCAGTGTTTATAACTGATAGAAAGATCAAGAGCACTGACAGTAGGCTATTGATACAAACCTTGACACAGATACCAATAATCTCTCTTATGGGCAGAGAGTGGCATGAGGAGACAGGTTCAATGAAGTGCAAGGAGATTGATTAGTTGCATCAGTAACAGAGACAAGAAAATCACATCAGGCCAGGTCAAGACCAGACCCGTGTTACCATCCTGAAAAAATTAACTTTTTTTAAGAAAAATCTCACTCCACCACCTTCCCCACTTCGTCTTCAGCCCCACATTAGAGACACGGCAAAAACTTGCCATTATTAGTAGCCTGTTCCATGTGCATCACATATTTTTCTCTTCACTTCAATTTCCCTTCACTATAGCTTGTATCTTTTATTTTTCTGTTTGTTTGTTTGGGGTTTGCCCCTCCATGTCACCCACTACTTACATTTGAGAAGAAAGAGAATTACAGTTGCCAGGAGCACAGCTATTTTAAGAACTCAGCCAGGATGCTCTCAGGTGTATGATTAATAATTTACTAAAGGGCTTCTTCTCTGACCAGCAGTACCTTGCTCCTGCAAATGCTCAGGTCATTCATCTGGAGCAGGCATTCGACTGCAAACAGAGGATTTTTAATGTGCTGCTACAAGTTTTAAATATCAGTTCAATTTAAAAAGACAAATGAGCATTCCTAAGCTGTGACAAGGCAAGATGGTGATTTATCAGACACAAGGGCATATTTTTTCCCATCCTGTTGTTTTCTGTTCCATTAAAGAAAGCAGAGGTAGCAAATTATTCCTTAATACTTTTTTTTTTTTTTTTTTTTTTTTTCCTCTGCTAAAAAAGACTCACATGGGAAATGGCTCCAAGTATTGTAACATCATTTGTGATTCATCTCCACAGGAACTGCTAGAGAAAAAATGTCTTTCTTTGTGAAGTGGATTGCATTCACTGAAGCCATTTGGTCTTTTAGTTTGTTTGTTTGTTTGTTTTTCTTCTCATTGTTATTTATTAACATTTCATAGATTCTCATAATAATAACTCATAATCCATAATAATGTCATAAATTAAAAAAAATAAAATAAAAAGGTGGTGTTAGACTTTCTCTTTCTGATTTACATTTTTGCTTCCATAAATCTCTAAAATTTCTTCCAAAAATAGAAGGAACACCCCATTACATTCCTTTGAATCAGAAAAAGGCTATGGTGCTTTAAATATGTCTGTGATTTCTTCTGTGACACTGGTCCTACAGCCACAATGAAGCTAAAGTCCATTCTCCAGTGGAAGCTCTAAATCCACTCTGGATCCTATTTAAAGGACTTTTGCTCTTAGGGGGAAAATTAGTGGCTAAATTGCTTAGGTACATTGATGTAAGCTGATTCTGCATATTTCTAGCTGTTCCTATCCACATTATTTTCCAACTGGTGATTTCTATTTTCATTTCTAGGTTCACAGTTCATTTGCACTTGATCCCCTAGAGATTGTTTTCTTGAGCAGGCATTTTGTAAAGTACAGAGAATGGATTAACCCCAGTACTCCATTGTATGCTGGGCAAAGTACTATTCTTGCTTCATATTTCATGTTTCTCTACAAATGAAGAATGCAATACATTTTTATTTTTTTTTCTGTACAGTAAGTTAATGGTATTTGCTTTTCAGATATTCCAGATTCCTTCTCAAGTCACCTGAGACACAGCACAGGAATGAATTACTCTGAACTGTCTTTCTGATTCCTGACAGGTCTGCTTGAAAAGTTGCTTGCCTCAAGCTGAATTCATTGTTATTTCACTTATCTCCAAGTCAGCAAGAGACAGTTTTACAAATCTCTAACATAAGGCATGAAATGGAATTCAGCAGCAATACTTATTTTCTTCTTTTTATTTGGCTTTGGCCAGATGAATGGAGGCTCCAAATGTGGATAGCACATTTTGAAGTGTTTTCTTGAAATGTTAACTTCATTAAAATCAGTCATCCTTTGAGAGAAACACCAGTCTCATGGAGAATCAGCTCCCTCTGATATATTTATCTTTCCCTGAATCTACCTCAAAATGCAGCCTTTTGGGTGGAACACAATGAAATTTGATAGCATTTACTGAGGTGTAGGATACTTATTAGTCTTTTATTTTTGACTATAGTGACTCTAATACATTCCTACTAATAAATGAAAACATATAAATACGCAATTAGCTTAAGACCACTAAAAGATGTTCAATTCTCAAGAGGAAGAATACTTCCATGAATTTTCCCAGGCACTGAGATGATTTCAAACTCATTTTATTGATTATAACATTACGGGTAGTAACTGACTTCCACTCATGGATTGACTCCTATCT
The DNA here is from genome assembly GCF_009819795.1 of Aythya fuligula. Classification (NCBI taxonomy): domain Eukaryota; kingdom Metazoa; phylum Chordata; class Aves; order Anseriformes; family Anatidae; genus Aythya; species Aythya fuligula. Next base: position 13,416,962 of record NC_045560.1, on the reverse strand, counting down.
ATATACTTAGATGAAGAGAAGCCAAGTATTGAAAGGATACACCTACATTAGTAGCCTAAAAATGGCTATGACCCCAGTGATATAATCATCTACAGTCTCATATTATCAAACTGGTTCTTACTGCAGGCCATCTTCTGCCCCAAACAGTGAGATTGACCAATCCAGTAACTGCTAAGTGACTTAGAACCAGAGGAGCACTCTCTTCCAGTGGTTTTGAGTATGGTCACCCCTCTGCACCTTGGGGAACTGAGTTTAGCTGTTCAAATGCAAGCTCTGCCATTTGGCTTCAGAGTTACAGAAATATATTGATCTCTATTTCTAATCATCTCAATATAGTCAAAAGCTGTGGCCATCAGGAAAATAGAACTTTCAAGACTGTCTTGACAGACTCCGTGCTTGTTGGGAACGCAGCCCCAAACATCCAAAGTAGTCTAAACCATTAAGGAAGGTTACTGGATTTTCTTTGACTAATATTTTGCTAAAGCAATACTAAGTACTAATTTTCTCATGCAAAGTATCTTCCTCCTTCTCACCGCTCCCCTCCCTTTAGCTGAAGGTTTCCTACGGAAGAAATAATTGGGGCAATGATGTGAGATTCTGGGCTTGTCCCCATCCATATCACAGCTTTCAAGGCTATGTCTGCTGCAGGAAATAAGAATGGGCTAGGAGCTTTTCTGTGGCCTAGAGGGCAAGTGATACAGTTCAGTTCATCTCCACAGGGCTCAGAAATCTTTCCACCCCTGACCGTCTGGCGTTCTCCATGCTGGAAATATTCCTGTGTCCTTGAACTGTGCTATTATTGAAATACAAGTTCAGAGATCAGAACTCTGTTGGTGGACTAACAGAATATCATCTGCCAATGTTCATGCTTTTTAAATTACATTCAATTACCTCTGAAAGGGTAGCTCATATAATCTGTCTTCAGATTACTGAAGCTCATTCCCCTGCCTGAGAACTTTGATATTCATAAGAGATAGAATCTTACTAGGAGCATTTAAAAAAAGAAAAACATGAAATGCACTGAAGTACTATGGATAATCTCATTCAGAAACCGCCATTTCCCTCAATCTCTTTATGGAAAACACAACACATGGGAAAAAAGAAACAAAGCAGAGTCTGGAGCAGACCAAATTAATCATTTATTCATTTATTATTTCTCTTTCCACCACAAATACTTGGAATTTTTCAGAGAATATCTGTCAGTCACTCTAAAAAACTCTCCATTAAAACCAATGAGCAGCCCTTACTAAAAATCAGGGGCTGATGCTATACAAAGGTTCTGAGTGGCTGAGGTCAAAATGTTAAGTTTAAAACTGTATGAACCAGAGATATTTTCTTGTATTGTATCAGAACAAGAGCCTGGTGAGTGGCAGTACTAGATCCTTAATCTAATTTAACAATTACTAATGCACAGTTGTTTTTTTTTGTTTGTTTGTTTGTTTGTTTGTTTGTTTGTTTTCTTTTTGTTTCATCAGAAAGACTAGATCAAGTGCAACCTGATATTGTAGGGATTTTTTAATCAAACACAATTGTGTAATTAATGCTATAACACTAAACCATGGTAGTCCATTTACCATTGATGAACATTCTTTGAGGATCTCCATCTCTTCATAGTGGAGACTGGCACAGAATGTATTCCTCATAGGCAGCTCAAACCCCTTTGGGATATGTCATAGGCAAACTGATTTTCACATACTTGTATTGCTCTTGTCTTAGTCTAACAGTTCCCCTCCTATTCATACTAAATGAGTTAGGCTTAGTCTGTTGAAGATCACTTAAAAGTTCTGCATGAATGTTGTAACCAGCTAATGCAAATGTTGGAGAACAGCAGTGTTACATGTAGTAATTTCCTCCATCAGCAAAAAATTTCAAAGTAGGAAATTTCACTGCAGTTAAATCTTTTAGAAATTATATTAACACTACTTTTGGTCAGATATCCAAGAAAATAAATGAATTTGTGGTTAAGCAGACAAGAGCCTATATTTACACAGCTTGAAACTGAACTACAAGGATATTGATATATTTAAATCTGGCCAGGGATGTCAAAGGTAACAAGAAAATATTCTATAGGTAATAAAAGGAAGACTAGAAAAACCGTGGACCCTCTCCATAAGGGAATGGGATACCTGTTTACCAGGGATATGGAGAAGGCAGAGGTGCTCAACGACTTTTTTATCTCAGTCTTCACTGGCAAGTGCTCTAGCCACACCACCCAACTCACAGAAGGCAAAGGCAGGGACTGGGAGATCAAGGAACTGCCCACTGCAGAGAAGACCAGGATTAGGAATCTGAAGGTACCTAATTCCATAGGACCTGATGACATGCATCCAAATGTCTTGAGGGAACTGGTACATGAAGTTGCTAAACCTGTATCCATCTTTTTTGAGAAGTCATGGAAGTCTGGTGAAGTTCCCATTGACAAAAAAAGAAAAAAAAAAATTAAAATGGGGAAACAACCCACATTTTTAAAAAGGTAAAAGAGAAGACCCAGGGAACTACAGGCTAGTCAGTCTCACCTCTGTGACTGGCAAGGTCATGGAGCAGATCCTCCTGGAAACTATGCTAAAGCACATGGAAAATAAGTGATTGGTGACAGTCAACATGGCTTCACTAAGGACAGATCATGCCTGACAAATCTGGTGGTCTTTTACAATAGAGTTACAGCATTGGTGGATAGGGGAAGAGTAACAACTAATCTAAGTACTCCTGTGAGTTTCACTTACCTTTGTTGAAAATGTAAAGCCTGCTTAAATTATAAAAATAAATTGTTGAATTTTATGTAAATACTTCTGAAGAGAACCTTGATAATGTTTCTTGCCTTTTAATGATTATAATATGAACTGGTTCCAATCTATAATTTCTTCCAGGTAATAGTGGTGTATTGTTATTCAAATATCACTATTTCTTTATTGTTAAGAATGTGAATAGTTTTGACTTACTACTCAGTGCTACCTCTTACAATCTGTTTTCTAGAAGGATGTTAATTTAATTTAATATATATTTATATATATATATTCTGTTTGGTTGTTGATCAGGACAACTCAGAACTCCTTAATTCAAGAAAGGATGTGGAGGTAAGTAATAATATTCAGCTTTAAATGTTGGTATCAGAGTTAATTATGTATAAATACTTTGCTAAAAGAAACTCTATTAATGTGTTCTCAACACAGTTGTTTCAAACGCAGAACAGGTCTAATGGCCTAACAGGTCTAATGGCTAAACAGGGCTTATCTTGCATATCTCAATGGCATGTGAACTGAACTATTTTTTAGAAAGCTCCTGCCTTCTTACACACAGACCAGAAAGGTATGTGGCTGAGCAACCATGAATCTTGTTCTTCCCAGAAATTTTGCATGCAAAACAATGTCACAATGTCAGCTCAAATTCAACAGAAATCTAAGAAACTTTTTTTTTTTTTTCCCTGTTAATCTTATTCCCCATTTCAAAACTGTGTGATACAAACAGAATATTCAACTTATTTCAGCTGTTTTCAAGGTCAGAAATGCATTTTAATGAACACAGAATGAAATGACAATCTTGTCTTAAAATTAAAGGTATTTCTATTATTCAAAGTTGCCATAATTTCTATTTATGCATTTATTTTGTTTAAATTGTTAGTGGATAGAATGCTCCATAATAGCAACAGGGGAACTGCTATCTTACAGACAAAAATGGTATTTTTTTATTTTTTTTTTGTCATGAGCAATATAGGCATCTGTATCTGGGCACGTCATCCAAATTTCCTTTCTAGTCAGTGGAGACAATTGCACATTTCTAGAGCACAAGTCATAACATGTTTTAAAGCTCCTAACCCCCCCATTTCTCTCTGTTAAGTATAGGGGTGAGAGAAGTGGTGAGATTATATGTAGATATTTACACTATACATTCCCAAAGGTTCATGAAATGCAGAGTAACCATGGAGGCCATTTTAAACCCCAAAATAAGCAATTACAGAGACTTTCAAAAATTTCTGGTCCATGATGGAAAATCACTGAGCAATGCAAGATTTATTTTTTTTTTTGTGTTATATATTGGTACATTAACATCACTGCAAACACACAGTGAAGGCTAATTTCAGTTTAACAATATAACCCTTGAAAAGCCTTCACTTATTACCCAGAGTATTGGGGAAATGGGTCAATGAGGCTGTTTATGGAGCAGAAGCTGACACAAGCAGAAAGATACTCTTATCAGCACCTGAGTGTAAAAAACCACCGACTGCAGCTCGTCCATACGTCCATACGTGATTCACTGCAGGAATTCAGGAAGGTGATTGATAACGGGAGGACACTAGAAATGTAAGCAGGCTGCATATGAAAGAATGTAAACAGTTCAGCATTCCTCCCTGCACTCACTGCCATGGAAACGATAACAAACCTCTCTCTGTTGACATACTTTGCAGCTCAGTGTTGCCTCTCCTATGCACATAGACGCTGAACTGGCTACAGACGCTGACTACAGCGTCCAAACCCATTGTCTTTCCAACCAGGGAAAAGAAGCATGTTGCCCCCTTTACCCTCCTGGCACACCAGCATAGTGATTATACTGAATCTATTAATCGTCCAGAAGCACTCAGCAGGGGCAAAGGTGGTCGGTCACATAGGCCTAAACATCTACAGAGTTTCTCAGTCTTGCAGACGATCTCGACAACAGTTTAAACATGTTTAATCCCACCTAGAGTATTAATATAAGCAAATCAAAATGAGATACCAAGGCAGATACGCAGAGGGAACTTCTTATGGGCAAGTTGCTTAGTATCCTGCTGCCTGAATCCTGCTGCCAGCCTTCAGGAGACAGAAAAGGCCAAACTTGTGGGGCTGCAGATAGGAAGTATAATCAATACTACTGCCTACTGGAAAAAAAAAAATCTATATAGAGGAATTTCTAATAGAGAACCCTATTGAAGATTGTTTCTGTAACAGCTATATGGTATTACAAAGGTATCATGAGATAGGAATATGTTGAGGGGTCACTTCAGTCTTCTTTCCTTTCATACTGAAAAAAATAAAAATAAAAATAATAACTGTTAAATCTTCTATGTATGAGAATAGATTGATTATTTTAAATGATTGGACATTCATTTATTTTAGCACTTTGCAAGATTTGAAAACTCCATTAATAACATCATTATATTCTTCAGTCAGGTTCACTTTCAATGTGTCTTTGTCTCCTATTACTGAGAACTACCCTAACAAATTACAGAAAACTCTTAAACATTTGGGCTTCTGAGCTGTTTTTATATCCTAAATTAATACTGATGTTTTCATCCTGCTTATTTTATAAGGTGATCCTGTTGCTTCAATACAGTTTCTTTATATGAGAGTCTTGTAGATTTATATCAAACAAGCACAGCATGTATCAGATGATTATTTCATATGACCCTGTTCAGAAGAACAAAATCCCTGCAAACAGCTTTGCAAGTTGTTTTATACAGATTCCCCACCTGCCCCTATTTATCAACGAGAGTTACTCATTGAAGCATTTGACCACGGAAATGTTTTGAACATTTTTTTTTTCTTCAAAGAAGTCTGAAGTTATGCATAATTCATTATTCTTTCTGTATATGAATGATTGTGCTTAGATGTGCAAAGTCCAAGGAAGACTGAAAATGGTATCTAGCACAGACATTGCTTTTGTATGTGTGTGTTTGTTTGCTTTGGAAGAGTATGGTGCGGTTCTTAAACTTGATCTTTTTGTTTTTCATAGCTGAAAAGAGGACATGGTTCAAACTGAAGTGAAAGAAGAAGGAGTTGTAGAATACATTGCCAGAACCAGGTATTTTACTCACCCAGGAGTCCTACTCAGTTGTAACAGGTGACTTATAACTGTGGTATGCCATCTTTCAGTAAGATTTGCTTAGGTCTCTGAGGACTCAAAGATAGTTAATATGGTGCCAAATACTGAAAATTATTTGAGGGAAAATCTGGAGAAATTTTAATCTGTAATTCTCACAGCCATACCACACAGATCAGGCAACATGTAATAATAGAATTTATATGATGTATGTGATATATAGATATATTAGGAGAGAGCAATCGTATTTTGTATAGGTTAAAAATTGCTAGACCTCTTTGGTGAGATTAGCAGTCATGGGTATGGGAGAAAATCAGTTGATACAATCTATTTGAATAACCAGAATTCATTTGGAAGTTTAGCTTGCTGAAGGTTTTTTGTTTTGTTTTGTTTTGTTTTTTTTTGTCTGTTTGTTTTTTTTAATCAAATTGTCATTGGAATGGTGCTTACATAAATAAACACATGGGGGAAAAACAAAAGCAAAACAAAATAAAACAAGCAAAAAAACAGTACAGGAAAATTTTCACTAGTATACTTCAGTGATCTGTGCTCTTAACTTATCCATAAATGATCTAGAAGGATCATTTATGGATAAGTTGAAATGACTTATCATGAAATGATAATTTCATGATAATGAAATGACTTATCATGAAATGATGAAATGACAAAATCTGCTGGGAAGCTTATGCTGTTTAAAGTAGTAAAAAATGCATGCTGACTTCATCAGCATTTCAGAAGGACCTAGCAAAGTCCTGGCTGTGCTGAATACCTGACTGATAAAATGAAGATGAAGTTTAGTGTAGATAAATGTAAGGTAACATTTCAGTGGGATGTTCCTCATTTTAGGTATGCAGTAATAGCAGTACTACTTCAGAGTGAAGGTTAGTATCAAATTCTGTGGAAAATGCTGACTCAGGGCTCACTGCAGTTAAAATAATAATAAAAAAAAAAAAAGGAGAGTTAGAAAAGCATAAAGAATGAAACAGAAGATGGCATTTTTCTATCATAATCTAATGTTCACTTTTTATTTGCAAAATCAAGAAAAAAAAACAAGTACTTCCACATGCTTTAAAATAATAACAGCAATACCCCTGTGAAGCCAGCTTCTCATGTTAAGGCCATTTGAAAGGTCACCAATTCTTATGGTGCTATGATAAGCGCTGATAGTACTTGTTAATTAAAATAACCTCCTACACACTGGGGTTGCTTTTTAGAAACAGTTGATTACAGTATTTGAGAAAATGAGTTTTGCAACTAATGGCAAATTCTCAAGTTAGTCCTCAATTACACACAAATGCAAATTCAGTTCTCTCTCTTTTTTTTTTTTTTTTTCTTTTGATTCATTTTTCCTTTCTCTTCCCCTCCTTTTTCCTTTCTGGTCATGGCACAGTAGGAGAAACAGCAATTGAAAGTGTTGAAACCAAGTCACCACAAAACAGTTACAACTGCATTAGGACAAGAAGTTCTTTAAGCCCAATTAATGGGAAAAATCACTAAAAGCTCCATTATCTCTTTAAAAGAGCTTTACATGCTTATGTCATGCAACTCATAAATAACAGGGATCTAAAAGGAAATCCCTTTGTAAATTGTTCTTCAGGATTTGTAAGAGTAGGTGCCAGTCATGGAGCTATTGAAACATAAGTTTATGCTCTGAATAAAAGCACCACAGAATGAATCATGATCTCATTTTGGAAATTACTGTGGGTGGAGATGGAAGACTTTGGCCAGACTGGTTATGTTACAGACACACAAGGGAACTGAGGAGATTTGAATTAAACAAGAGGATGTCAACCACGTTTTATTGGTGATTTAAAGATGAAGTTAAAGTTAGAGGCACTGGAGAAAAAGTAAAAAGGAGAGCATGAGTATATATAAAGCCATACAGGTAATTGATGAAAACCAGAAGGAATGAAAATAAGCTAACAATAGTAGCAGTCAGTCAAGGAAATATGTGGAGCAATAAATCAACTGGATTACATGTTTACATGGTTACATGAATGAAGGAACATTCGAGGCATCAGGCTTCTCCAGAAAACCAAATTCCTTGTTTGTATTGGCTAGGGGGAAATTGGAGTGAAATTTATTTTGTTTTGTTCATTTGGAGTCTTGTCTCAGTAAAATCTTAAGGAGTTTTAAACAGTCTTTGTGAACTGCTGTTTGGTGACAATTGTTATTAACTATCACAAAGGTATAAGAAGAGCTAACTTATATGAAGCAAATGGTGATTCATCTTATTTAATACGCTTTTTCACAGTGCCCATGCCAGACAGACAAGAAACGTTATGAAGAACAGCAACAGAATAGTCAGATGCAGCAAACCCTAATGTGTTGTAGTGGGGAACTGCAGCTTCTTTTTCTCCAACTCTCTTAAATTAGATTCTCATTTGGATTTTCTATTGGTGTTACAATATTCTAAAATGTCATCGTTCAGTTGCCAGAGAACAGGACTTTCTTAACACTGTAGCCTTATATCAGGGATATATGCTTATCCTGTGTGTATATGCTAGTTATAAATTTGGATATTTAGGAAGGGCTTTCACTGAAATATGGGCTATATGTGGTAATTAATCTGGCCTCAGTGATTAAATTACAACCTAGCTATATTTTAACTTCTTGTTCTTTGGGATTGTTCCTGGGGGGAAAAAAAATAAATATATATATATATCCCTTAGGAAATAAAATGGACAAAAACAACATCAAAAAATAACAAATTGTACAATTTCAACAATGTGGTTACTGTCCCCAGCTTTGCAGTGGTTCTGTTTTAGCCTTTGGGTGTCAGGCTTTCATTTCATACTACCAACTACTTCCTGAATTCCTGTGTTTTTATTTCTTCTGCATCTGCTAACATTTCCCTTTTTGCTGGCCTTACCACTCTGTGTCATGCTCCAGAAAGTGGGTCAAAGATGAATTTATGCTGAGGAAATCTCAACAACAATATCAGATAGCAGCATTGCTTTCATCTTGTTGCTCATTCAACAGACAATCCCGGATCTGTTTTGCTAATTTTGACAGAGAAAGTGTTTTAAATAGAATTACTGAGAGGTATCTGGTCTCATGTTGGTCAGTGCCTTCTTATATGATACCAAGGCAAGTGTTTGTCTGATAGAAATTAATAAGACAACTTTCTCTGCAGAGGAGGAAACAAAAGAACAGAAAACCTTTCATGTTTGCCATATACTTCTTCATCTTAGTAGGCACCATTAACATTAGACAGTCTTTGAAGAAACACTCTTTTAATGCATGTCATCTTGTTCACAACATAAAGAGCAGTAACAGTAAAGCTGGTGAGGACATTCTAACATAACCTCTGTCAAGTTGACATAGACCTAGAGAAACAGAGGAAACATCAGCTATAAATGTGTCTGTAGATGACTTTTCAAATAGAAAGCTTTTTATCTCAAATTCAAGCTTGAAATTTCATCAAGGTTGTTGTAGGACAAACTAATGTGAAAGAACACACAACACAAAATTAAATCATTACAAGTACTTTTTGATGGAAGGAAGCATTCTATGCATACATGTATATGCAGTCTTTAAATAAATAATAAAAAATGTTTGTAATAAATTAGATGTTGGCAGTGTTGGTTCATTATTATTGCACTCAGTGTCTCAATATTGTAACATTTTTTACTGATTTAAATTACATAAGAACTACTGTGATTAAATTGCAAGATTGTTTTTAATACACTATTACATTACAAACTTTCTGATTTCTGATGGAATCTCTAATAGATTGGAAACTTTGCACTGTATCTTGTTTCTTTAGGTAAGAGCTAATTATGTGGGGAAAGGAGAGGAGAGGAGGGAAGGGAAGGGAAGGGAAGGGAAGGGAAGGGAAGGGAAGGGAAGGGAAGGGAAGGGAAGGGAAGGGAAGGGAAGGAAGGGAAGGGAAGGGAAGGGAAGGGAAGGGAAGGGAAGGGAAGGGAAGGGAAGGGAAGGGAAGGGAAGGGAAGGGAAGGGAAGGGAAGGGAAGGGAAGGGAAGGGAAGGGAAGGGAAGGGAAGGGAAGGGAAGGGAAGGGAAGGGAAGGGAAGGGAAGGGAAGGGAAGGGAAGGGAAGGGAAGGGAAGGGAAGAGAAGAGAAGAGAAGAGAAGAGAAGAGAAGAGAAGAGAAGAGAAGAGAAGAGAAGAGAAGAGAAGAGAAGAGAAGAGAAGAGAAGAGAAGAGAAGAGAAGAGAAGAGAAGAGAAGAGAAGAGAAGAGAAGAGAAGAGAAGAGAAGAGAAGAGAAGAGAAGAGAAGAGAGGAAAGGAAAGGAAAGGAAAGGAAAGGAAAGGAAAGGAAAGGAAAGGAAAGGAAAGGAAAGGAAAGGAAAGGAAAGGAAAGGAAAGGAAAGGAAAGGAAAGGAAAGGAAAGGAAAGGAAAGGAAAGGAAAGGAAAGGAAAGGAAAGGAAAGGAAAGGAAAGGAAAAGAAAAGAAAAAGAAAAGAAAAGAAAAGAAAAGAAAAGAAAAGAAAAGAAAAGAAAAGAAAAGAAAAGAAAAGAAAAGAAAAGAAAAGAAAAGAAAAGAAAAGAAAAGAAAAGAAAAGAAAAGAAAAGAAAAGAAAAGAAAAGAAAAGAAAAGAAAAGATGTAATGGGAAGAAAAACTACTTACAAGTTTGTCCTATACACTCATAATAAAATTCCGGGCATAACGAGGAGCATGTGGTTGACCGAACACCAAACACCAACACAGAATTAGGGGAGTTGGCTTCTGTTCCTTTTGCTTGAAAGGTCTAATGTCTCCTAAAGAGATCTATGAAGCTTGGTACTTGAGATAGGTGTCTTCTTCAGTCTTTCCTGTTATTCTATTCCATTGTGCAATTCAAAATAAAATATTCATCAAGACATTAATGTTGCTTTATAGTCTGATAATTAGGGCAGTCATATGAATCCCAGTTCTTGTGCCAACTAATATTTCAGAATGAAGGCATCCATCAGCTTGTATTCAAACACTTGTTTTAAATCAGGTGGTCTTCTAAACTACCAACCCATAAAGAAAATCTTTTCTTGATTCAATTAATGTTTCATTATGTCAAAGGTGAAAAAACTGAGAGCAGCATTAACTAGGAATCTCGAAAATATCATGGTCACTGCAGAGCCAGGGCAGCAACTGTGAAGTTTTCAGAGTTTCCAGGCTTCCAAATCCACATGAGCCCATGTGGATTGGCCCATTAATTTGAAAATCCTGGAAACCTTCAGGCAAGTTGTAAATGAGATAGGCTCCAAGCATCTTTGTCCTCTCACCTGTTTATTCATTAATCAGGTGCTAAAGAACTCAGCAGGTACCCTGGCATGTGGTTATAGAAGGTTTTGAAATACTTTGTCATGATCTGATCCATCAAAACCCTATCTTCTACTACAGTTTCACAGGGATTTTGGAAAAATATTTTGCTTTCACTGATTCAGCATTCTTCAATGGAAAAAGCAAAATCATTCTTATTTTCCGAACAGCTAAACGTTTACTTCACCATTTTAATTCATTACACGTAGTGTAGGCAGACAGCTGAATGACATGCATTGAAGAACTCTCTATAAAGGAACATGACAGACTGTGTCACTGCCTTCTAATACATGTGTGCTTTGATGAAGATCATGTTTCTGATATTTGTGTAAACTAGGATGCCAGGGTCTTATTGCTGTGAGTGGGAGGATGACATGATCTGATCAGTGTGCCAAGTTCCTGTAATTCATCACTTTCTATTCTCCATGAAGTGGCATTCCCCTACTCTGGCTGCCAAAAGCTGGGTTTCATTTCACAGTCCCAAGGACAGTGTAAAATCTCACTTACTTATTGCCTGCTTGTTAAGCTAACTGCTGCAAAACTTATTTCTAATTTGTGCTTGGTTTGAACTGGTCAGATGAGTTATTAACAAACTGCTTTTTGCTCTAGTTTTCTTATTTTCCTCCCTCTCCCTTCTTCTTCTTTCCACCACTCCACTTTGGGCATAATTCCAATTGCTAGCAAAATTGGGTCCTCAGCCATGTAGAATAAGCAGTGCTTGCTGTGTTTCAATCTTCTTTCGGATGGGTTGAAATACATAGTGACACAAGATGGTCACTATCTTGCATCAGACTTCCTCAGAAAGGTACATTAGCATGTGAGACTAATCTTAGACAATGTTTTCTGTGACACTCAGATTTTTGAAATATTCACGTGGAAAATATTATTAACTTTGGAAAAATCAACATGTATTGCAAGTTGTGCCTAGAACAAGCAGGTGTAATCCTGGGAAGATAAATATAATACGGTTTCTAACACTGATTTCTTTAGTATTTTATTGAACTCCCTGTTGTAGCAACAGTCTTATGCTGTTTTTTCCATTCTGCTTAACCAGCAGATGATTCAGTCTACAGACCAAGATAATGTAGTACAATTATAGCATTCAAAATGGTTTATGTGTGACTACTCAAAGCTTGTCTTCACTCTGTTTACTGGCTACTAGCACACTAAGCTAAATGCAAGTTAACAAATTCCTAAAAATACCCCAGGGATGAATCATCCCTTTCAAAAGGGTTCTGGAGAGTGTTTAGCACTGTGATGGTAAGTCACGGGGTAGTAGGGAAGCCAATTTCTGTTACAGAAAGAGACAAGCTTGAGTCAGCCAAATGCTATGTCACAGATTCTGAATGCTTTGCCTAGAAGATGGCTATTACAAGTTAATGTCCTCAAACTTGGGCAGCTAAAGGAGACTGCTAAAGAAAAATGTCCAAAAGTATACACATATCCTGCAAACCTGTTTTCTGTTACCTTCCTTAAGAATTCAGGAACTGGGATTTTTTAACTTTTGGAAATGTTATTTCCAAATCTAAAGTAACTCATAGTTCTCAGAAACAGTAAAAATGAGCCTGTTCACTTTGAGTTTTGGTGCCTGAATTTCAACAGTTAAATTTGAAAATCTGTTCTTAAATTCATGGAATAGATATGTGCTTAAATGTTCAAACATTTTCTGCTACCTGCAGAGTAGACTGGAGACTTTTTTTTTTTTTTTTTGAAAGGAAGAGATTCAAATGCTGTATTTGTTCATTCAAAAAGCTTTGTGTTTGATAGTTCCAGAATAAAAGAAAAAGTGATAGAAACCTAATGGTTAATGAATAATTACAATAACAAAGTCAAAATGAAATTAACATTGGCATTTCAACCTCTGTTCTGTAATAAACACCTAATAAACCATAATGTACTCATCTCTCCAGATTTACTTAATTTAAATTTAGTCCTTGTATTACAACTTTCCACTCTGATTTAATTCAATTGAATATTATTTACTGTAAATTAAAGAGTGAAGAAATGACCAAAAGCTCAATTTACAGAGATCTTTCTGTTTGCTAAAAACTGCTCTGTGTTTGCTTTCTGATCTCTAGTAGATGGCATAGGCAAGTGTCGTCTCATGTGGTTTAAGGAATTATCTTCACTCCTACTTAGTGCTCTTCTGATGGAAGCTGCCATCCCCACATATCTGAGATAATGTAAGAGGACATATGGCTGTATCATGGCCTCACTTTCATTGCATTTTGGGCACCCTGATCATTCACCTAATTAACCCAGATAGTGTGGGCTCATGAATTGTTTTTAGTAACATCTTTAGATAACTTAGATTTTAGACTGGAAAAATAAGCTCCTGAAAGTATTGCTCAGTGTTAGCCAAAGAGGGAGATGAATCACAGAATGACAGAACTGTAGGGGTTGGAAGGGACCTCAAAAGATCATCGGGTCCAACCCCCCTGCCAAAGCAGGTTCCTCAGAGCAGGCTGCCCAGGTAGGCATCCAGACAGGCCTTGAATATCTCCAGAGAAGTAGACTCCACAACCTCCCTAGGCAGCCTGTTCCATTGCTCCATCACTCTCATCATGAAGATGAAGGGTGATGATTCTGTTAGGAAAGAGATAGCAGTTAGATGGGTAAACCTGAATCCTGGTCTACTTCAGTTCAAAAACAGATAAACTGAAACATTTTGAAAAGTTAACTTAAAACCATGGCAGCTCTTCCAAATTTGCATCTTGACCAGCTCTGAGATATGGCTATGCTCTTCAGATAAATTTGGAAAGACCAGGATAAAATACTTTTTTAGAAATCTTGAATCAAATAGTTGAAAATATATGAAAAACCTCACAGACCAACCCTGACACGTCTCTATTCATGCATCACCTGCTGTCTGATACACAACAAAGGAAAAGAAAGACTATGGAAAATTAGAATAAAGTTTGTGACCAAGAAAATTAATTAAACAGAATTTTTAAATCACAATATTTTGAAAATAGGAACAGTGCAAATGAGATTATGCTTTGTCATCTTGTTCTCTGCACTGCAACCAAACAAGTTTTATATTCCTCACAGGTGACCAGTGAGAAGTCACGTGAAATAATATGGATTGACATCTTCTTCACACATCAGATATCCTGAATCTTCTGGAAACTACCGACTGCCCAGAGAAGGGTAATTCATTTTATTATTTTATTCCACTGTGAAATTTCAGTACATTGTTATTGCTGAATTAAAAACATTTTTTTTTCACAATAACACATTTGTATTTTAATCATACTAGTTGTTCCCTGACTCCTCCCTCTCACAGTGGGGGAAAACATGTCTATATTAGACGTGTCTATATTAGACTTGTTTTCCTTGAAATTGTGATAGATCTTTGAAAAAATAGCCTATGAAAATGCTTACTTGTGCTCACATACCTCTCATCAGAAGGTATTTCCCAAAATGTGTTTCTGCAATTTCTTCAAAAGATGATCTGGGGAACTGCCTGCTGGAAACCATTTATGTGAAGAGTAAATGAGGAGATCTTTAGATAATCACCTGTGTCTGAGGCTTTCAAACACGCACCAGAAATGTTTGTGATAGTAAGGCCTCCCACTTGATCCCTACAGAGGTTTGGAGGAAAGACTGCTGTGTTGAAGTAGTGCATTACATAACTATGGGTGCCCAGGAAAAGTCCGCTGCAAAACCCTGGCTTTTAGGCTGATGTGAGCTGAAAGCTCTCAGCTCTAGCACTTTGTCAGGTGATCCATTTGCTGTCTTTCCAAGACTGTATTTTCAAAGAGGTGCTGTAATATCACTTCACAAAGGGAGATGCAAAATAAATGAGCCTGTAGGCAGGATGCTACTTAGGAATCTTCTGGGAGCTGTTTATCAAAATCCAGCTCTGCATTACATCCATCCTCATGTCCATCACTGGCTGTAGGAAAGGCTCAGAAAATGCACCAGGACATCGGATGGTTCCAAAATTACTCAATTGTCCAAATGCATGAGATGTCAGGAGATAGAAACTGTACTTCAGAGTTTTTCCTCTTTTTTTTTTTTTTTTTTTTTTTTTTTTTTTTTTAAGTAGAAGAAGACAGCCAGCAGGCTGAAATGACCTCTTGCAAATATTGGAACCAAAGAAATTTGTAATCTCCTGTGTCACCTGAGATTTAGCAGGCCCCAGACTGCAAATTGACAAGGACTGTGTGATTATGTGGTAAATACATAAGAATAAGAATAGGCAGGAAGAGTTGATAATGAGAAATAGTTACTAATATATATTTTAGCAAGAAGACCTCTCAAAATCTGGATTGGCCTAGGAAAAGAAACTTTCTGATAACTTCCTCTTACTCCTAATCCTAATTCAAATTCTGCTAAAGAAAGTGGGGGAAAGGAGGGAGAGAGAAAGAAAAAATAAGATATTGAAGTAAGTACAAATGTGGGGCTAAAGCATTGCATATATCAAAGTGTGCATCTGCATACCATAGCATGAGTGGACACAAACATACCTTCAGAGATTTTTATGTATTTCTACCTCATATCTGGGAAGAATTTGCACTTTACTACTTGTGTCTACATTATCTTGTAACATGTAAGTAAGAACAGAATAACAGCAGAATGATTTTGCATGCACCTCTAAATTAGGTTTTAGATTTATTGAGGTGGCAAATTCACCGTTTTACACTGATTTTCTGTTTGGTTTTTTTATTTTTCTCCTTTCTTACAAAAGTGTAGTGTTATTAAAATAGTATCCAAAAAAATAAGAAACATATATTATGTATTAAATTTATGCACATGAAAGGAGTTAGTCTTTCATAAAAGAGCTTGCAGAAGTCCAAACACAAATCATTGTTTTAACTATGTATGGTTTTCTCAATTGCGTATGCATTTTCTATAAATATAGTTGCATGAATAACAGGTTTTTCTGTTTGTTGGCAGAAAAAAAAAAAGCAGCCCCAATCAATGTGAATATACTGGCATCAAAGGACTTTTAGTATTGATTAAAAGCAAAACATTTGTTTTATAAAATGTTGAAATGAAACATTTTCTTTTTTTTTTTTTTTCTGCATTTTTGACGAGAACAATTGGCAAAGAGAAGAATTTATTAAGTGTTTCAATACAGCTGTACATGTATTTTTTCACATGCAAAGTTCTGCCTAGTATGGTTTGTACACATCACAGACTAGGAAATTACAGCCTGTTTAGCAACTGCAGAAAAAATATATGCTTTCATTTGTGTACCAGCATCATTAAAACTTCATATATTTCACATTATTTTCTGTTTTGTGCATTTTTTCCTATTTATTTTACTATTTTTCTTAATTTTGTTATTTTAATTCTTCTGCTCAGCTTTTGTCCATACCTAGCTTATTTCATTTTTGATGCAAATGAGCTAATAGTGAAATCACAACATCTATACACTGAAAACCAAAGGGAAAAAAAAAAACAACAACAACAACAAAAAAAAACACTTCTATCCCTAAATATTTCTGGGTTTGGTGTGATTGGCACTATTATAGGCTGTATTACGTTTATATTTTTCATGCTCTTCAAAAATTAGTCACCCTGTTGACCTCCTAGGACTGGGAATAGCTAAGCAAACAAATGGGAGAGAGAACCTTGCTCTGAGTGTTAGACTAAGCAAGCATGACAAGGAAATCACTAGGGGAGGCTCATACATATGCACTGTCAAGGTGCCATCTTGACAAAGTGTATTTTTCCTCTATAGTGGCATGTTTTATACTGTCAGCAGGTTTTAGAAGTGATATACTTGTATTTCATTGTTAGAATTAAAATGAAAGCTTTAAAATCCTTCTCCATAGCCTTGTACGACAATGTATTAAGTAAAAATGCTGTTAATGCAAAAAGGAAAAGCATGCAGAGAAAGGTCAGTGTGATAGGTTTAAAGAAGTGCTGTGGATGACTCATTAGAGCTCACTGCAATGATGATTTCAAACAGTGCCTTTGTTTCCACAGTACCCTGCAGTCTCTCCAGCAAGCAATGAAAGTACTGAGGTCTTGACAGAAGATAAGCAAGTGAATGAAGTTCACATATGCTTAAATTCATCTATCTTCATTGAAACATACAATTACATCCCCTTAATCAAAATTGCCTAGCTGTATTGCTGAGACAGACTTAAGAGCATGACAGAGGCTTAGTTTCAGATGATTATGATGATGACCATGGTTTCTGATGGCCTTGGAAGTCTGACCACTGGCAGTGGTCTTCATGGGAACAACCGATGTATGCCTGCCTCAAGTGTTTCATTGTACTGTTTAGAAATCATTAAAAATTCATTCTCTTGAAAATATTTTTATGTGTCAGTATGTTGATTCTGATTACATTGGACGTGTAGTATTCATATCCTTGTCTATAAAAAGGGAAAAAAATGCTGCGCCATCCACCTGTGTATCAGATGGTTACTAATATACTGATGGTGACCAAGGATGAAAGCCTTGTGGTATGGATTTGCTACAGTTTCATTTTCAAATGGCTCTGCAGTCATGATATCCCTCTACATTAAGAGGTATATAAGCAGTAGGTAAACCTTAAGCTAACTGAGAAAGCACAAATGTTAGCACAAAGAAGGTACATGTTCCCTATTTCAGATGAGGAAGGGAGAACAAGCCCAGAACTATTTTCTGTCCTCCTGGACAAGCTGTTTTCTACATGTGCTGCAGGAATACTTTGTCAGATATCCCAATACTCCACTGTGAAATAGTAAGTAAAGATTGTATATGTAAAGCAGAAATGTGGGGGGGGACGGAGGGGGGGGGGGGGGGGAGGAGGTGTAGCAGACAATAAAATTGTGAACATCTGAGAAAAGGGAGAAATATTGCAGAATTTCCCCATCTTAGGCAAACCAAGCAAAATAGTTTGAAGAAACAAAACTTTGGTCTGATAATGCACAATTTTAAGTTGTTTGATAGGGAAGGTATTCCTGGAGGAATTTTTAACTTCAAGAGTAATTACCAGCAATGTTTTGACTGCTGATGCCTTCAGGCAGCAATTTGTTTCTGTTTAGTTTTTAGGTACAGTGAAGTCAATCAGATCTGTGGCTGTATTCAGAGGCAATTATATCACCTAAACCAATGAAAATAGATGGTAAAGGACACATCCTTCTATCCACATACAAAGCAGTTACTTATCCAGCTGCTCTTTTAGATACACAAGACTGAAAGGTTTAACGGGAGAGTTGAGAGATTTGTTAAGTATGAAGATGGTAGGGAAGCAATTATTCTATTATTTTGCACATTTTTATTTACAGATTTGAATGTTTCTGTAAATGTTATTTATCATATTTCTTTGCATAACATTAATGAATCAGCATAAAGCATTTGTCAAATTCAGCAAAATCATTTTCCTCCCTCCCTTCTGTGTATCTGTGTTTCACCTCATCAAAAATAACTGCAATTTCCACAAGTTTGTTTATGCTTCAAGAAAAGTTTAGGAAGATATAAAATCTGTATGTTGGGGAGGTAGGGAGAAACTTTTTGTTTGTTTCTTTGTTTGCTTTTTTCCCTTTTGCCAGCTTTGTGTAGTTGGTCTGGCTTTGTGTGTGAAATGATCATAGATGAAACAAGTTATTTTGACTAGACCTTAAGGACATATTGATTCTATTTATTTATTTATTTATTTTTGACAGAATATATCTCTTAGAAATAGTACCGAGATTATAAATTTAAAGAGGATTTTATATAGATATTGTATATATTGATTTAAAATATTTGACGATGTTTCTAAAATTAACTATCTCCCTATCATAGGTCCTTGAGTAATGTACTACTCATATCTCATTTCTAACACCGTATGTTCCCACTTACCAGAAGACAGAGAAATAATTTTCCACTTTGTGTCAGGCTGCTGAGCAATGGAGAGGTAAAGGGTCAAACCAGGTTACCAACACAACCTACTCACTAGTCTGAACTGTAGGATCCAGAAGTGCATTTCACTCCTAGAAACACCCATCCTGCCCACATCTTACCTTCAGCCAAAGCCAGACTTGTTCTTGTGGGAACAAATTGCCCCAGAGACAGGAATATCTCCACAGAACATAGCACATAATCATTGATGTTGCCACAGGAAGTCTGTAATAGAGGAGGACTTTTCCTGTATCCTAACAGACTGACCCATCATTCATCTTGGGACTGCAAAACACTAATACAAGGAAAGAAGAATTTAGGCAAAAATATCTAAAAGATATTTCAACTACTGTAGTTATTATATTTTAGGACTGTATTAGCACCTAGAGACCCCTGTTCTGTGTTACAGACATTGTTCAGATGTTAGTGAGTGAAACCAGTCAGCACTGAGTGTTAATTAATTAAAAAAAAAAAAAAAAAAAAAAAGTAAAATGTTTTCCAGTGTGTCACAGCTGATAACATACTTGATTAATACTTCTAAACCGGACAACTTTGCAATGTTTGGCAAATGACTTTATCA